>NW_011501220.1:18594-52829 GCF_000495115.2 Populus euphratica
GATGATGATGAGAACTTTGAGATAGAATATTAATTTAAGGATTAAACAATGATAATAACAAATGTCAAGGTTAGAGGATCCATTAATGGTATGTCAAACAAGTATAGTATAAACTCTTATTATTCAATTGGAAACCACACACAAAGGAGGTTCCAATCAGATTATAGATTGTTAACATGATTACATTAGTCATCTAATTCGATTAATGCTAACCTCTATATGGTTTGACCCTAGTCTTGCCGGGTTATGTATTACTTCGATACTCCTGCACTTGAAAGAAGACATCAACTTTTTGGTTGTGTCAACTGCTATTGGCTATTAAATGGAGAAAAATAGTTGAAATTTTAGGCTACAAGATTAATTGAGATGGAAATTTAGGTTTTGATTTTGACTTCTACAATTTAAGGCTTAAATTGATGAGAAGCAATTGAAATTGTAATTGAAGTTTGAGAGCATTTCTAGGAAAGAAGATGAATAAACGACGTAGTTTTGAAGAAAAGTCGAAAGTATAAATTATGTAATGTAATTCCTCTGATTTTTTCATTGTAGTCCTTGACCTTTTGAATTTTCATTCAATTAGGGTTTTAATCTTGGATTTTCTTTTCAAGTTCATGCCTAAATGAATTAATTAAACCTTTAAATTTGGATGTTTGTTACAAATTCATCTTTGATTCTTTAATTCTTTTTAATACAGCCGAATCAAACTTTTTGGTTAATTTTATTTTCAATAATATCTCCAATTGCATCCTAAATTATTTGCTTCTTCAATTCAATTATTGGCTTGTTATATTGCCATTTTGTTCTCAATTATAGTTTATTCCTTTTTATTTTTTACTATGTTTACTTTATTTTTCTTATTTCATCTTTATTTTTATTAATTATAACTTAACATGACAAATAAAAATTAAAACAAAGTGACAAAATAATGAAATGATTAAAATTGACTAGATTTATTGAATATATATACATATATTACTTTTAAAATATATGAAAAAATAATAAGGGGTAAAAATATAGGTTTTGATAGTTATCATCAATATCTGATTGAAAACTAGTATTTTAATAACAATGTACTACTAGTCCATCTTCTTCATAGACCATAAAGACAACCCTAGTTCTTCTAAATTAGATTGATATCTACTCGTTATGCTCATGACATAAGTTATTTATGGTCTTGTATATAACATTACATATATTATAGATCCCATAGCAGAAGTATAGGAAATTCTTTTCGTCCTATCTTTCTTAATTTATGTTTGAAAGCACATGTCTTTGGAGAGATGTATCCCATATGAAATAAGTAAATATCCTCTCTTAGGTTCTTCCATTCTAAATCATATTTGCATCTTATCTATGTAAGTAAATTAGGACATTCAAAGAAACTTTATATATCCATCTCTTTAGATCTTTATTCATAGTACATAGGTTATTTATCTCATATCCTTCATGAAAAAAATTCTTGGATAACCAAATATTTATTGAATGGAGTAAAGGAATATTAATATATTGATAGGAATATAATTGCTAGTTTTAAATTTTTTGCATCCAAGGATGTTTTGGTTGTTTTACTATGCATTTAAAAAGGAAAAAGATTGATTTATCCCCACTCTATTTGGTAATGAAAAATGGTCCATGGGATAGGATTTTAATGCCAATTGAAGCTAGTGTTGAGTCTTTTAGGTGGAAAGGTAAACATGTAATTACACTATTCTAGTGAATGGTGTTTTCCTAAGGTGTTTTAGCTTCTTTTAATAACTTGAATTCAATATGAGCTAATTACTCTATCAAACAAAATAACTACAACAAAACATTTGATTCTATGTTTCTTTACTGAATTTTATCCTTCAACATTTGATTTGCTACATATTGAATTTCATAATTTATTGTGGTTTGCTTTTTATGTGGTTATTTCAATCTTCTGACTTGTATTACGAGTTTGGCGGGTTAACTCGGTTGACTCAAGTTTTTTTTTTCTTTTTTAATTGACATTTCTTCAATTTCAACTTTCAACATTAGGTTGATTAGAATTAGCCTTTATGATTTATTTTAGTTTGTTTTCTGTGAGGTCATCTCGATATCATGACTCGTGTCGCGGGCTGGGCGAGTTAATCTAGTTAACTCAAGTTTTTTTTTAATATTTTTTAAATTGATATTTTGTTTTTGCAATTTTATCATTCAACATTGAGCCCATTAGGAATTAGACTTCATGATGTGTTTTCATTTGCTTTTTATGGGGTTATTCTAGTTTCATGATTTGGGTCACTTGTTTTGTAGTTTAACCTTAGTAGAATCGAGTCGTTTTATTTTGTTCTATTTTTCAATTAAATTTTTTCCATCTTCATCTTTTAATCAAGTTGCTTTTGGACTCATTAAGTAGATCAGGTCGCATTGAGTTAATCTTCGCATAATTTATTTTTTTCTATTAGAAAAACATTAGCAATACCTAAATGTTTTTTTGTTAAAAAAAACTTAATCCAACCTGCAACCTAGCATATATCAACGATATAGTCCTTTATTGGTTCTTTTGGAAGACATAACAATCACGATACTCATTTTTTAACAAGGTTAGCCAAATTTGTAGATAGAACATATACCTTTTATTTTCTCAACTATTGAGATATATTTCACAAAAGCTCCATTCTAATAAATGAAAGTTATGCATTTTCAAAAAAATAAAAATAAAAATATTTATTATAAATCTCATCTTGAAATTAATGCTTACAATTTTGAATCTATTAATAACATAGTTTTTTATGGTAAATTTTGAGTGTGTTTGTTTATGTGAGCACGCGACACTTTATAAAAAAATTATTTTTTATGTTTTGTTTTATGTTATTTTATTTTGTATTTTTAAATCATTTTAATGTATTAATGTTAAAAATAAATTTTAAAAAAATATTATTTTAATATATTTACAAATAAAAAAAATATTTTAAAAATAAACTCTCATAGTAATTGTTAACACTACCTTCATCTTTATATTCGTTGTTTTATATATTAGGAATGAGGCTTTTATTTTTCAAACTACATTAACTAATCAATTGATTATTATAATTTATAGGGACAAGTTTTAATTAAGTCTTCAAGATATGTTCGCAAAAGAAAAGGCTAAAGTGGGGGATAGATTACTAGAACATTGAACAGCGAATGACCATGAATTTTTTTTTTAATATGTACTAGATATTGGTGTGTAAAATATTTTTTATTAATAAAAATTATATTAAAATTATATTTTTTATATTTTTAATTTTAACATATCATGATAATTGATGAAGCTAGCTCGTAAGACACCAGCAAACTGGGTCAAGCAAGGAGTGAGAACAGTCAATGAGATTCTGTACTTTTTGGTTGTGATAATGCCTTTGTGCTTGCAAGTGAAATAGAAGCACATGCAAGTAGTTGTATTTGGCCACAATCAAAGAATGTGACTTTTCTTCTCCTTCATTCAATTGGTTAATCTCTTTTCGTTGGCGATAAAAACTGCTCTTGTCAACACCTGTACAGAGAGTAACAGATACAAGTCAACAAGTCTTCCTCTGAAATTTCAAACATGCCAGTACTCCCTCCTAGCTTCCGCTGCTGACAACCTTTCCTCCATTGAAAGAAAAAGCATCCAATATCCTATCCTCATCCAGTTTCTATGGAGTTCACTCTTCATCCTCTCTTTCTTCTTCTTTCTCTTCTTTCATCCTCAGTATCTTACAATCCTCCGGTTAAGTACTTCATGAACTGCGGATCAGGCACCAATGTCAAACTTGACGATAACCGGACTTTTGTTGGTGATGAGAATTCTTCCTTCTCTGTTGGGAAAGGCAAATCTATCCAAAATGAAAACCCTTTACCCGGCATCTCACTCCTCTACCATACAGCTAGAATCTATAAGAAATTAACCCCGTATATGCTTGATATCACTCAAACTGGTTCCTACCTTGTCCGCCTTCATTTCTTTCCATTCAGCTTCAAAGGGACTCATCTTGCTGATGCTTTGTTCAATGTGTCTGCTTCAAATTTTTCACTTTTGACAGATTTTAGAGTCCCGAACAGTACTACTGAGTTCCCAGTGATCAAGGAGTTCTTTCTCACGATTGCTGCAGGAAATTTCAAAATCTACTTTAAACCATCTGAAGAAACACCTTATGCTTTCGTGAATGCCATAGAAGCCTTTCTTCTCCCACCAAATTTCTTCATGGATAATTCAACAATTCCTCCTTTGCGGACCAAAGATGGAGCTCTTAGGACACTTTATAGGATCAATGTTGGAGGTCTAGAAGTTAACGATACCCTGTGGAGGAATTGGGTACCAGATGATGATTATCTAACTTTCGGGGGTTCGGGTGCAAACCGTTTTTTTGGTGGTGAACTACATGAGGCCAGTCAAGGGTTGATTGTCCAAGAAATTGCCCCTGATTCTGTGTACAGAACTTGCAAAGAAGCGAATGTAGAAAATAAAGGGGCATCCAATTTTCCAAATATAGCATGGCGTTTTAACGTGAGTAAGAAAGCTAGGCATCTTGTTCGTCTGCATTTTTGTGACTTTTTCAGTGATTCACCAGGTACTGTGAAATTCGATCTCTCTATATCTACCAATATCAGTCATGTGATCGATCCTAGTTCTAATGGGGTTAGTGATATGGCATCTCCATTTTTCTACGATTTTGTGGTTCCTTCTGATGATTCCGGATATATGAGTTTTCGTATAGCCCCAGGAAATAATTCTATTAAGAGAGTTGCTTTTATGAATGGACTGGAGATCATGGAGTTTGTGGGGAACAAGATAATTGTAGTGCCTGTTGATGAACATGAGTCAAAAAACCATCTAGCTCTCATAATTGGTTCAGCTGGAGGTGTGGCTCTAGTCTTGGTTTTGATTTTATTATTCTCGTTATGTTTGAGATTAAAGCGACCAAAGCCCGTAAAAGCTGAGTTTCTTTATGGAAAAGGGAGGTCTCCCAGTTGGATAAGTGAAAAAATTGAAAATGCCTCCTCCAACGTTACTAATTTAAACCTCAAACTGAAGATGTCTTTAGCTGAAATACTGGTTGCGACTCATAATTTCAATCCAAAGTTGTTGATTGGTGAGGGTGGGTTTGGCAAAGTTTATAAAGGAACTCTTGAGAGTGGTATGAAGGTGGCTGTGAAACGAAGCGATTCAAGTCATGGCCAGGGTCTTTCAGAGTTCCGAACTGAGGTCACGGTCCTTTCAAAGATTCAACATCGGCATCTTGTTTCCTTGGTTGGCTACTGCGATGAAGGATCGGAGATGATATTGGTTTTTGAATTCATGGAAAAGGGGACTTTGAGGGACCATTTATACAGCAGGAAGGAGTGCTTAAAGAATCCATCTGCAAAAACTGAATTGACTTGGAAACAAAGGCTTGAAATTTGTATTGGCTCAGCAAAAGGTCTCCATTACCTCCATACTGGTCCAGATGGAGGAATCATTCACCGTGATGTTAAGTCTACAAACATCTTACTTGATGAACATTACGTGGCCAAAGTAGCTGATTTCGGTGTTTCTCAACAAGGAATGCCCGATCCGAACCATATAAGCATGGGTTTTAAAGGTACTTTTGGTTATCTTGACCCTGAATATTTCAGAACTTTTCAGTTAACCAATAAATCAGATGTGTATTCTTTTGGTGTGGTTCTTCTTGAAGTGCTTTGTGCTCGACCCTCTGTCGTTGACTCACCGCAGAAGGAAGAAATAAACTTAGCTGAATGGGGGATGTTTTGGCAAATGAAAGGGCAGCTTGAAAAGATTATTGATCCTCTATTGGCAAGTCACATCAACCTTAATTCACTGAGAAAATTTGGTGAAATAGTCGAGAAGTGTTTGAAGCCACAAGGAGCAGACAGGCCTAATATGCATGATGTGTGCTGGGATTTAGAATACGCAATGCAGCTTCAACAGACTGCAGTGCATAGAGAGGCACATGAAGACACCACCACAACAGGTGTTTCATCAGATTCAGCTCTCCTACTTGTGCAGAACATGAGTTCTAATATGTTCCCAGTTGATGATTTCTCAGATACAACAGATACTGTAATGTATCCCAATTAAGAATTAACGATTCCAGATGATCCCCACTGATCAGGAATGAGCTCTCGGTGCCTCCTATTATTCCAGCAACGAATGGACTTTGAAGTCATTTGAGTATATGCTCTAGTTAATTCATGTTGTCAGATGAGAAGTTCTAAATAACAGCAACTACGTTCACAAGTTTTGTCGATTACACCAAATGCCTTGGTAATTCTCTGGGTTGGAAGTGCCTGTTCAACAAAGAGTGATTGAGGTGGATATCTTAATAGATTTTAGATGCTAATGTTCATCTCTTGGATGCATATCTGTAAAATATAAAAAATAATAAAGTTTGATTGGATGCTTAATGTAGTGAAATTTATGATAGATTTGTTTGAATTATGGGTTTAATTTGAGATATTAAATATGAGGCAGGTAAATTAAGATGACCTGTTCAAAATTTGATAGGCCACTACTCTTATTTAAACACTTTTTCTTTTAGAGCAAGTATAAGAAAGGATGCATAATTTTTTAAAAAAATCCAACTGACTCAATTAATATGATTTTTAGAAATTTTAGTTGACCTGACTAATATAATCTTCAGAAAATGGAGTTGTTCTAATTAATGCGATCTTTAAATTGGTCTAACTAACTAATTTAAATGTAAACCACCATTTGAGCTCATGATGTCTCTCAAATGGATAAATTTGAATTTAATGTTTGCACACCCAAATAGAATTAGTCAACCTATATTTCTTTAACTATTTTTTATGTTGTTGGTACTTAGCACTAAATGCTAACAAGACTTTTTTTTACCATAATGAGGTCTACATAACAATATTAAAACATGTCAATACTAGAGTATGACCCATTTAACACCATATTTTTTTTAATAAGTAATGTAATCATCAACTAATAGGGTTAATTAACTCAAATAATTGCCTTTGAACTAGGTCAAATAGTGTTTTTCTATATATGCCCCTTTCGTCATGTAGATTAGTGTGTTTCATGGGTATAAAAGGACACACGAAACACTAGGTAAAATTCAATTCTTCCATTCCTTACATGCATAAATATTCTCATTCTCTAAGCACTTGTATTTATCATGTTCTTCAAAATACTTTGTTACATACAAAACACAACCTTCAAAGTTATATCCATCATTCAATTAAACAAATACAAGAATCAAAAGGTCCCCAAGGCTCTATATAAAATATGTTTTATAGGTGTCATGACAAATACAATGTTTCTTCTTCAACTTCTTAACCTAGTTATTTTTTGTTAGAAAGGCCTAAATCCAATGCAATTCTCCTTAAACTTTATTATAATTAAATTTATACAAATAGTGAAACCATCTAGTATATTTAGGTAGTCCAATATTGTATTTAATATGATAAAATTTCTTGTTTGGTATAAACTAAACCTTTTTTTTTTAATTTTCTTAATATGCTAAATCATTTGCATTTTATAATGTAAATTGTAGTCCAACCAAATATGTTAATGATTAGTACTTAAAAATGCATTTTTATCAAGATTTTATATCATCATTTTGCACTTGAAGTATCAATAACTCCTTAACTAAAGCATGTTTTATAATAATATATCTAATAATATAAGATACCTTTAATTTATGGTAAATGTTCATTTTAAATGCAGACCTATCACATAAATGAAATGATTGATTGATGAATTTAAGAACTGAAATTGAAAGGATAAAGAGATGACTAAACTTAGAAAAGAGATGTCGGTGCAATCCAAACCAGAACACTGTTCGGTAATTGGGTCATATCTGGAGCTAAAGATCTCAGATTTAGGTCTACTTTATATGGATGGAAAGGTAAGACATAGACCTACAACTTTCATATGGAGCCTAACATCTAAAAAGGCCATTTTCAAGTCCAAATTGTTGCAACAACAAAAAAGCCCGAATCTGTCCTCCAGCCCGAGCACTATTCAGTATTTTGGCCATATCTGGAGTTCTAGAAGTCGAAATGAGCTGAATGTTTTACACAAGAAAGCTAAGACAATTGCCTACAAATTTTATATATCGAGTGACTCCAATTTTGACGTTATCAATGATATTTTGGGCAGACAAGAGAAGATAAGGATTGTCACCAAGTCAAGAGTTGGCCACCCACTCATCAATTAGTCCTCAAATCAATAGTTTCCAATTTTGGCCTATAAAACGAGGCATTTGTCATGCATTTAGGCATCTTGGTTTCCAGATCAAGATCATGCTCTTGCTTTCTCTCTTTGTATTTTTTGTAATGTTTATGCTTTGCTTTCATTAATATCAAGTTTATGCCTTTCATTTCCTTTCCTTTACTTAGTTAACTTTTATCTTATTTATGTTCTTATTTTGTTTATTTATTTTTCTTTCTTTCATTATGTCTAGCTAAGTTTATTATGTCAAGGCGAAAAGGTTACACTAATGGTGTAAGAATAAGTATAGTGTAAACTTAATATGGACTTTAATGTTTGATACTAACATGTTTTGTATTTGTTATCTTGTTCACTCTTTAATACTTTGCTTGTTAAATGACTAATCTTGATTTATGTTGTATAACACTTGGTACAACAAATGCTTGACACTTTCATAGCCCATACTATATGGTATAACCGACACCTAAGCTGTGAAAGGAACTTGATTTGTTGTTAACATAAGTTATAATCATGAATGCTTGACGAAATTTACAAGTATTAGCATTAATTGAATAAGATGACTAATGTAATCATGTTAACAATCTATAATCTGATTGGAACCTCCTTTATATGTGGTTTCCAATTGAATAATAAGAGTTTATACTATACTTGTTTGACATACCATTAGTGGATCCTCTAACCTTGACTTTGTTTGTTATCATCATTTAATCCTAACGTTAATTTTCCATCTCAAAGTTCTCATTAACCTTTCTTCTTCTTCTTCTTTTTCTTCTTCTTTTTCTTTATTATTGTTATTATTATTATTATTATTATTATTACTATTACTACTACTACTACTACTAGTACTACTACTAGTATTATTAGTATTATTATTGCTACTATTATTGTTGTTGTTGTTATTGTTACTATTGTTGTTGTATGTGGTTCGACCCCGGTCTTGCCGGGTTATTTATGTACAATTAACCTCCTTGTGGTTCGACCCCGGTCTTGCCGGGTTATTTATTACTTCGACACTCCTGCACTTGGGAGAAGACATCAATCTTTTAGTCGTGTCAGTTAGCATGTCATATTAGTTATTATTTTTCAGCAAAAACAAATCCCTATAGTGAAATAATAAGCTTTCTAATTCTTATTTTGTAACTTGTTTATAAATTACCTTGAGTATATAACAACTTCATGAACTTCAGTGCATTGAGCATCTAGTTAAGTTTTGTTGATACTTATGTTTTACAAATATTCATCCAATATTAATAAAACACTTATCCAATATTAATAAGAAGGTATAGTAATTAAAAACTTGAAACTCATTTGTCAAGTTTATCTATCTCAATCACTCTTTATTGAATTTTGCAGCACCTATCATTAATCTAAATTTAGAGAACAATGATATACTAAAAGTGAATGATTTATGAGTTTCTAGATGTTAATTTTCATGCCTTCTTATTAATATTGAATGTATATTTTTAAAACATAAAAAATAATAAAGATTGACTAGATCCTCGATGTACTAAAGTTAATTGTAGATTTGTCTAGGTTAGCTAGATAATGGATATAACAAATCTTATGTCTAGTCAATGTCCTAAAATATCATGAAACAAAGACTTTATGTTGTATCAATGTCGATCCCTAGTATAGATATAAGCCACATCAATTCGTCTCCCCAAGAACAATTAGGACAACCATACGAGGAAAATCCTAAAAGGAACTCTAGTTGCGTTTTGCTAAAATTTGGTGAGAAAACTCTATTTAAGTTAACATTTTTTAAGAACTTAGGAGTTTTTTAAGTCATTACACTCATTTAGTAATTTCTATTATCTTTTCGAAAGATTAAAAAAAACTTGAAAAAAAGCCAAAAAAATGTTTTTTTAAGCATTTCAACCATTAACATGTGCATTTCATAATTCTTGATTATTATTTTTTACAAATTAACATGTGCAAAACCCAAAAACACTTTTAATCAAGTTATTTTAACTATGATGCAAACTATTTTTTCATTAGTCATCAACTTAATATTCCAATGATACCAAAAATTAACTCAACTCTTGTTAATCATACTAATTCGAGTGAATCAACACATACTTTAACAAAATCCATGCATCAACATTTAATATTCAAATAACAATTACCATCTAAAAAAACAATCCAACAAAATATATCAAATCATCTCAAATCACAATACATGAAAATTCAAATTAATATTGTTCAAATAGTACAAAACTTATTTACAACAATGAGCATTTTGTTCCTAATTTTATAATATTTTAGCAATTTGTTAAAAATCAATTTAAGGTTATAGATCACCATTAAAGGTGTTTGATGTGTGCACGATATATTGAAAGGTTAGAAGTGATGGAACAATGGTGGTGTATGAGTTCCACATGTCACAATTACTATCTACACATGACTTCATGCACCATCACTAGTGAACCGAAAGACAAGGTGGATCTCAAGCATCAGCTTCTTCTCTTCCTTCTTATACTTCTTATGGTGACTCTAACTATTACCTTAAAAAAAACACAAAAAGAAAAAGAAAGAAGAGAAACCCACACACAAAGTTCTGGTTTGTTTCCTTCATTCTCTCTTAGATCAATTTCTCTCTTTGCAGATTCTAGCTCTCTATTGTAAGTGTGGCTACTCATTGGTATTGGGCTGCTATTACCACTTCTGGTGCTTTGTCAGTGGTGCGTGTACCTTACATGCAGAGATGAACTCAAGAAAGAAACAAGCAGAACACGGTTTGACTTTCTCGATAGAAAAAGCAGTAGTCATTGTTAGATTCATTGGTGTGGTTTACTATGGAATTTTGCTTGGTTTCATGGCCTAATCTCAGGTTTTATGGTGGCTATTATGTGGTTGGGATTTGGGTTGAAAGGATATTGTAGGGCTGCTGCTCCACAGAGAGATAGGTCTAGGTTGCAATGGTGAATATGTTGGCTTCGTGGCTAGTTCTTGGTCATGGTTGCTGGTGGCGAGGAGGAAGATGACGGGTTTGCTGGAATAGGGGTTGTTCAAGGTGGACTGGATGACTTTCAGTCTAAAAATGACGGGTAAAAAAATGAGTTTTTGGTTGGTATCAGTCAAAAACAGAGAAGATGAAGTGGGTTGGTTTGCTAAATAGAGAAAATGGAGAGTTGTGTGATGATCTGTATATGTGCTTCGTTTGATGTTTGATAAAGAATCCAGGAAATGTAACATCCATTCATGGATTTGAGATGGGGAGCTTGGCCTTGCATATCAAAAAATAGAGGAACAAGGGACAATGTTTTTTTTTTTTTAATTCCTACCCCCTGATTATGGTTGCCTTTTGGTTAATATTTGCAGGCCAGCAGGTGAAGATCTTTTGCTGGCAAAATCAACACCATTATGACCAGCCATCCATATTGGTTGTTGATTCCTTTTTCATGCCCGTCCTACTCTCTTGCAAGGCTAGCAGTACGCTGCTCCCTTGCTCTGCAGGTTTTGTTTGTTTTATCAAGCCTTGGTTTTTTTGTCTGTCTTGGAAGAACTCCTTGTAATTCAAGTGCCTATTCAGGGAGTGTAAGAGGGTGCACTTCTCGACTCTGCAGGGTACAACTGTGGTCTTGGCTGGTTTTTGGCTACCTTTGTAAAGGGTTTAAAAAGGGAAAGATGACAAAAATATGTTAGAACTGCGGTACATTAACATAATTACCATGTGGTACATTATTTGTCTTGTGTAGAGAGGGGACAAGAGAGGAAAAAGATTTGAAAGGTTTCATTGAACCAGGCTTTCTCAGGTTTGTTGGGAGAAAGATAAAAGACAATGAACAATAATGGCTAAAATGACACTATTTTGATTTAATTTTGATTGATTTATTTTTTGTTTCCATTAAGTTTTTAATTTAATTGATTAAATATATTAAAAGTTTAATTAAGTCTTTAAACTTCATTATTTTTTTTTAATTTTGATCAAGTTAACTTTCAAAGTTAATTTTACTTCAGTTAAGTCTTTCTTTAGCTTATCTAGTCAACAATATTCTAATTTGATTATCTTTCTAGTGTTATGAGTTATTATAGCTCACAAGCTTATCCACCTGTATCCCAAACTTTTTGGATTTTGGGATTTTTGATTTTTTAGATTTTTAAATGAAAATTTTTCTTTTATATAAAATAATTTTGAGGGATTTAAAATTGAGTTATGCAATAACCAAAAATGGTGAAATGACCTAAACCTTATAAAGGATAAACTTTTGCCTAACCAGCTATTTTTGTCAAATCCCTTACCTTAGGCCTATTCTTGACCTTATATGTCCATGAATTAGTATAAATAAACCTTTCATATACATGCACATTAAAAATAAAAGACACGTTGTAATATAACTTATCTCAAGTGAGATGTTTTAGGGTAATAATATTGTTTTTAAGCATAACCAATTTCTTATTTAAAACTCTAAAAGAAAATGTGGATTCTTATATTTGAATAAGTAAGGCTCATCCCAATAAAAGTTTTGCATGTTGCTCAAAAAATTTCTTTTGTCTTGGATACTCCAATGAGCTAGCAAATCTCCTAAATCAAGAAAATTATTATTTTTATCATATCAAGGCATTGGACTAAGAGAAAGTAAGGATTCATCAGGAAAGTAATCATTGATTGGTGTGATGTTGGATGTCGAATCTGTTGTCACTCTTGATAAAAGATCTGCATCAACATTTTTTGCGCCTTTTTCATCTATCATTTCTTCCTAAGAATAAATAATGTGCACATCTTCAGATTCATCAAACTAAATTTTACTTAAAGTTGATTCAAGTTGATCATAAACTGATTCTTTAATATGTTCTACTTTTTTATAAATTATTAACATCTCCAGGTTGCTTGCAAATGTTAAAAATATTCATCTCCAGTGTCATGTTTCCAAATGATAGCTTCATCAATCCATTCCTACAATTAATTAATGCATTAGAAGTGACAACAACCAGACGTCCTAAAATAATAGGAAATGAATTACATGCTTTAATAGGTTATGTGTCCAAGGCAATAAAATCCATATGATAAATGAATTTATCTACTTGTACTAACACATCTTTAACTAATCCTCTAGGCACTTTTACAGATCTATCAGCAAGAATAAGAGTTACAGAAGTTGGTTTTAACTCACTTAGATTGAGACTCTGAAAAACTGAATATGGAAGTAAATTCACACTAGCTCAAAGATCAAGTAAGGCTCTTTCAATTTTATGTTCTCTAATAAAGCAAGAAATTTTAAGACAACTAGGATCTTTATATTTCAAAGCATTATTGTTCTGAAGAATGACACTTACTTGTTTGGCTAAAAAAGTTTTCTTTTTCACATTCAGTTTTCTCTTCACAGTACATAGATCTTTAAAAAATTTAGCTTAGAAAGGAACTTGTTTAATAGTATTCAGCAAAGGTATATTGATCCTTACCTGTGTAAAAGTTTCAATGAATGCATATAATGTTTCCTCAAGATTTCTTCTAGGAGGTAGAACATAAGGAGGTGCATATCCATGAGAATTTTGAAAATTATGATATGCTTGAAATGGTGGTTGTGAAGTTTGTGCATCACTTTTGCAAGTGAAATTTGGGTGATTTCTCCAACCAGGGTGGTATGTTTGCAAGTATGGGTTATGGTTGTATCTTTGAAAACTGTTTAAAGCATAAGCTTGTTTATGGATACATTCCTTAAAAGAAGGCAAAGTTGGGCATTCATTGGTTGAATGTTCATTGGTTTCACAAATTTGACACATAATGTCTTGAACATATTTTAATTGATCACTCTTTTTCAATTCTAGTGCCTCAATTTTTCTAGCTAAAGATGCAAACTTGGCTTGGAGGTCATGATCTTCCCTAAGGTTATACATACCTCCACTAGATGTATGAGGTTGAGTTTTACTCGGTGCCTTATAAGTACCCGTGGTATCCCAATTTTGAGTTTTCTTAGCTAACAAGTCTAAGTACTCCATTGCTTTTTTAGTGTCTTTATCTTTAAAAGTTATATTGCATATTGATTAGTACTTAAAAGTGCATTTTTATCATGGTTTTATATCATCATTTTGCACTTGAAGTATCAATAACTCCTTAACTAAAATATGTTTTATAATAATGTATCTAATAATATAAGATACCTATAATTTATGGTAAATGTCTATTTTTAATGCAGGCCTATCACATAAATGAAAGGATTGATTGATGACTTGAAGAACTTAAATTGCAAGGACAAAGAGATGGCCAAACTTAAAGAAGAGATGTCGGTGCAATCCAAATCGGAACACTGTTCGGTAATTGGGTCATATCTGGAGCTACAGATCTCAGATTTAGGTCCAATTTATATGGATGGAAAGGTAAGACATAGGCCTACAACTTTGATATGGAGCCCAAGATCTAAAAAGGCCATTATGAAGTCCAAATTGTAGCAACAACAAAGAAGCCCGAATCTGTCTTCCAGCCCGAGCACTGTTCGGTATTTTGGCTATATCTGGAGTTTTAGAAGTCCAAATGAGCTGAATTTTTTACACAAGAAATATGAGACAATTGCCTACAACTTTTATGTTTGCAACTGGCTCCAGTTTTGACGTTATCAATGACGTTTTGGGCAGACGAGAGAAAATAAGGATTGTCACCAAGTCAAAAGTTGGCCACCCACTTATCAATTAGTCATCAAATCAATAGTTCCCAATTTTGGCCTATAAAAGGAGGCATTTGCCATGCATTTAGGCATCTTGGTTTCCAGATCAAGATCATGCTCTTCCTTTCTCTCTTTGTATTTTTTATGCTTTGTTTTCATTAATATTAAGTTTATGCCTTTCATTTCCTTTCCTTTACTTAGTTAACTTTTATGTTCTTATTTTGTTTATCTATTTTTTATTCTTTCATTATGTCTAGCTAAGTTAATTATGTCAAGGTGAAAAGGTTACACTAATGGTGTAAGAATAAGTATAATGTAAACTTAATATGGACTTTAATATTTGATACTAACATGTTTTATATTTGTTATCTTGTTCACTCTTTAATACTTTGTTTGTTAAATGACTAATCTTGATTTATGTTGTCTAACACTTGGTACAACAAATGCTTGGCACTTTCATAGCCCATAATGTATGGTATAACCGACACCTGAGCTATGAAAGGAACTTGATTTGTTGTTAACATAAGTTATAATCATGAATGCTTGACAAGATTTACAAGTATTAGCATTAATCGAATAAGCTGACTAATGTAATCATGTTAACAATATATAATCTGATTGGAACCTCCTTTGTGTGTGGTTTCCAATTCAATAATAAGAGTTTATACTATACTTGTTTGATATACCATTAGTGGAACCTCTAACCTTGACATTTGTTATTATTATTGTTTAATCCTTACATTAATATTTCATCTCCAAGTTCTCATCATCTTCTTCTTCTTCTCTTTCTTTATTATTATTAATATTATTACTACTACTAGTATTACTACTACTACTACTACTACTACTACTACTACTACTACTACTACTATTAATATTATTATTGTTGTTATTGTTGTTGTTGTTGTTGTTGTTGTTATTGTTATTGTTGTTGTATTATTGTTATTTATAATTTGTACAATTAACCTCCTTGTGGTTCAACCCCGGTCTTGCCGAGTTATTTATTACTTCGACACTCCTGCACTTGGGAGAAGACATCAACCTTTTAGTCGTGTCACATATCAATTCAACCATTTGCCTATCTTTAGGTGTTAACCCTTTATAAAAATGTGAAACCAATCTCCATGTTTCAAAACTATGATGAGGGCAAGTGTTAAGCAAGTCTCGATATCTATCTCAACAATGGTAAAATGTTTCTCCTCGTTTTTTAGTGAAAGTGGTGATTTGTCTTTTGAAAGAGTTTGTTCTATGAGATGGGAACAATTTCTTAAAAAACTATTGTTGCATTTCATCCTAAGCACGAATGGATCTAGGTCTTAAATTTTATAGCCATATTTTAGCTTTATCTTTTAATGAAAAAGAAAAAAGCTTTAATATGATGGTGTTCATGCTATAATTTGAGTCATTATACTTGTTGTAGACCTCCTCAAATTCCCTTAAATGCAAATATGGATTTTCTAAATCTAAGCCATGAAAAAAAGGTGAAAATTGAATAATGTTTGGCTTAAAATTAAAATGAGATGCATTAGGAGAAAAAACTATGCATGATGGTGTACTTGTTCTTGTGGGATTCATGTGATCTCTAAGTGTTCTAACACGGTTATTCTCATTATGAAGTGATTTATTACCTTCTTCGGCCATATTTTCTGAAAATGATGAGGATACCCTACAAAGTCTACTACTTAATATACATGACCACACTCGCATCCATGTGTAGGGGTAGAATAAAAGGAAGAAGAAAAGAAAAGAAGAAGAAACAAAAAAAAAAGTTATATACAAAAAAAGTGAAAAAAGAAAATAAAATAAATATTATAATTTATACAAGAACTTATCTCCCCGGCAGTGGCGCCAAAAACTTAACACGACCAAAAGATTGATGTTTTCTCCCAAATACAGGAGTGTCGAAGTAATAAATAACCCAGCAAGACCAGGGTTAAACCATAGGGAGGTTAATTGTATAAATTATAAACAACAATAATATAACAACAACAACAACAACAACAATAATAATAATGCTAATAATACTACTACTAATAGTAATAATAATAATAATACTAGTAGTAGTAGTAGTAGTAGTAGTAGAAGAAGAAGAAAAAGAAGAAGAAGAAGAAGAAGAAGAAGTTGATGAGAATAACAAATATCAAGGTTAGAGGATCCATTAATGGTATGTCAAACCAATATAGTATAAACTCTTATTATTCAATTGAAAACCACACACAAAGGAGGTTCCAATCAGATTATAAATTTTTAACATAATTACATTAGTTATCTTATTCGAATGAGGCTAATAGGCATTCATGATTATAACTTATATTAACAACAAACCAAGTTTCTTTCATAGCTCCGGTGTAGGTTATACTATACGGTTAAGCTATAAAAGTGCTAAGTATTAGTTATACCAAGTGTTATATAACATAAATCTAGATTAGTCATCTAACAAGCAAAGTATTAAAGAGTGAACAAGATAACAAATACAAAACATATTAGTATCAAATATTAAGGTCTATGTTGAGTTTATATTATACTTATTTTTACACCATTAGTGTAACTAATTAGTACTTAAAAGTGCATTTTTATCAAGATTTATATCATCATTTTGCACTCGAAGTATCAATAACTCCTTAACTAAATCATGTTTTATAATAACATATCTAATAATATAAGATACCTTTAATTTATGGTAAATGTTCATTTTAAATGCAGGCCTATCACATAAATGAAAGGATTGATTAATAAATTTAAGAACTGAAATTGAAAGGATAAAGAGATGGCCAAACTTAGAAAAGAGATGTTGGTGCAATCCAAACCAAAACACTGTTTGATAATTGGGTCATATATGGAGCTATAGATCTCATATTTGGGTCTACTTTATATGGATGAAAAGGTAAGACATAGGCCTACAACTTTTATATGGAGCCCAAGATCTAAAAAGGTCATTTTCAAGTCCAAATTGGGGCAACAACAAAGAAGTCCGAATCTGTCTTCCAGCCCGAGCACTATTCAGTGTTTGGTCCATATCTGGAGTTCTAGAAGTCCAAATAAGCTGAATGTTTTACACAAGAAAGCTGATATAATTTCCTACAACTTTCATGTTTCAAGTAGCTCTAATTTTGACATTATCAATGATGCATTTAGGCATCTTAGTGTCGAGATCAAGATCATGCTCTTGCTTTCTCTCTTGTATTTTTTTTGTATTGCTTATGCTTTGCTTTCATTAATATCAAGTTTATGTCTTTCATTTCCTTTCCTTTACTTAGGTAGCTTTTATCTTATTTATGTTCGTATTTTATTTATTTATTTATCTTTCTTTCATTATGTCTAGCTAAGTTTATTATGTCAAGGTAAAAAGGTTACACTAATGGTGTAAGAATAAGTATAGTGTAAACTTAATATGGACTTTAATGTTTGATCCTAACATGTTTTGTATTTGTTATCTTGTGCACTCTTTAATACTTTGCTTGTTAGATGACTAATCTTGATTTATGTTGTATAACACTTGGTACAACAAATGTTTGGTACTTTCATAGCCCATACTTTATGGTATAACCGACGCCTGAGCTATGAAAGGAACTTGATTTGTTATTAACATAAGTTATAATCATGAATGCTTGATGAGATTTATACGTATTAGCATTAATCGAATAAGATGACTAATGTAATCATGTTAACAATCTATAATCAGATTGGAACCTCCTTTGTGTGTAGTTTTCAATTGAATAATAAGATTTTATATTATACTTGTTTAACATACCATTAGTGGATCCTCTAACCTTGACATTTGTTATTATCATTGTTTAATCCTTACGTTAATTTTCCATCTCAAAGTTCTCATCAACTTCTTCTTTTTCTTCTTTTTCTACTACTACTACTACTGCTACTACTATTATTATTGTAATTATTGTTATTGTTGTTATTACTATTATTATTGTTGTTATTATTACTATTGTTGTTGTTTATAATTGTTGTTTATAATTTGTACAATTAACCTCTCTGTGATTCGACCCCGGTCTTACCGGGTTATTTATTACTTCGACACTCCTGCACTTGGGAGAGGACAACAATCTTTTAGTCATGTCAGTAACCTTAATATAGTGAAAGAAAGAAACATAAATAAACAAAATAAAAACATAAATAAGATAGAAGTTAACTAAGTAAAGGAAAGAAAATGAAAAGCACAAACTTGATATTAATGAAAGCAAAACTTAAGCAATACAAAGAGAGAAAGCAAGTGCATGATCTTGATGTGGAAACCAAAATGCCTAAATGCATGGCAAATGCCTCCTTTTATAAGCCAAAATTGGAAACTATTGATTTGATGACTAATTGATGAGTGGGTGGCCATCTCTTGACTTGGTGACAATCTTTATCTTTTCTTGTCTACCCAAAACGTCATTGATAACGTCAAAATTAGAACCACTTGAAAACATGAAAGTTGTAGGAAATTATCTCAGCTTTTCAGAAAACAAAATAGAGATCATTTGGACTTCTAGAACTCTAGATATGGACTAAACACTGAACAGTGTATGGACTGCAGGACAGATTCAAACTTCTTCGTTGTTACTATAATTTGGACTTGAAATTGGCCTTTTTAAAACCAAACCTCTACATAAAAGTTATAGGCCTATGTCTAACCTTTCCATCCATATAAAATAGACCTAAATTCGAGATCTACAACTCCAGATATGACTTAATTACCAAACAGTGTTCTAATTTGGACTACACTAGCATCTCTTATCTAAGTTTGGCCATCTTTTTGTCCTTTCAATTTCAATATTGTAACTCTTTAATCAATACTTTTATTTATGTGATGGGCCTTTATTTAGGATGAACATTTACCATAAATTAAAGGTACCTTATAGTATCAGATTTGTTATTATAAAACATGATTTAGTTAAGGATTTATTGATACTTCAAGTGCAAAATGATGATTTAAAACCTTGATAAAAATACACTTTTAAGTACTAATCAACGATCCCCAAGGATCTCATTAGATAATCTAGGTTCATTTAGGGTTTGAGTAAAGATTACCTAAATATCAAATATTTATTTCTAAGGTTTGATCAACTTTTTTAAAGTTAAGTTATTGCAAACAACAAAACGTCCAAGTATCAACCTTTGACAGTAATCCATATGAACCACTATTAAAAATTTGTTAAAATCTTTTTAGGAAAGAAATATCATTATGTCTTTGAGTGTTAGATCTTTCTTTTTATATTTAAGGTGTTTCTTTGTATTTTATGTTCTACAACATATCTAAAAAATATGAAGCATAACATTTTATTTGTATAAAAAACCTACTAAGCCTATAAATAAATATCAATTCCCCCCTCAATAATATAACATATATTATTTTATGATGATTTTATAAATTTATTCAATTAAATATCTATTTAATTTTTCTAGGTCTAGAATTTTAAATCCAGTATTAATTATATTTTTAGTCAATTTCTCAAACTTAATTACAATTACATCATGCTTGATTAATCATTTTAGTTTAATTTCTAAATAATGGTGCTTAATACATTTAGCCCATTAGATTTCCAATATATGGGCCTAAATATAAATCTTAATCTTAATCAAAATAATATTAAATTAATTAAATAATTTAATTTATTGTCAATTAAATAATTGACTCGTTTATATTTAAAGATCAAATGCACCATCTAGAAATGTATTATGATCCCTTAAATATTAGAAGAATCATACATGATTTGACTTAACCTTCTAATGAACAATTTCTTAATGTAATTTTTATCTCTTCATCAATAATGTTTTAATTTATATATTCTAGCATAAAATGTATCCGTTATATTAAATCATGTTTGTTGTCAAACACTAAAGTCATTAATTACTTGAATAAAATTTGAAACTCTTTCCAAATCCTATTCCACCTTGTGCAAGGGTTTCACAAGTAGTATTATTTGAGTATATGTGAAACATTTTCCTTAATCTACCTAGGGTGATGAGTTCTTTTATGATCACTCAAATACCTTTATATAATTCATGTTATACATAATATATGCTCATTTGTTATCATTGATTAGGACAACATGTAATCAAGATCGAAGTATAATATTTTTTTATATAATATAACTTAGTGGTCTCAAGTCTAAGGATTATTTACGTAACTGTCACTTGAGCCATTCCACAAACATATGTGATTTCTCTAAATGGAATCTTTTTGAGACTTAGCTCAATGTACATGTCATGTAATAAGAAGTTATATATTAGTTCTAAGTATCTTTTACACCTTATCTTATAAGAACAATTGATTCATTTCATAAAGGAAAGAGAGATTTTATTAAAGATGCACATGTTATATCCATTATTCATTAAAGAAGGATATTGCATAAATTAATTTCTTTTAATGGTAGCAAGCACCTCAATTTAGGTGGAGTTTATAGTATGGTAATGAGCTTAAAGACACCAATAGTCAAGATGTGGCCTCCCACTCAACAATTAGTGATCAAATCAATAGTTCTTACTTTTTCTTTATTATAATGCTTAAGTTTTGCTTATATTAATCTCTTGTTTATTCTTCTCATTTCCTTTCTTTTAATTAGTTAACTTTTATCTTATTTATGTTCTTATCTTGTTTATTTATGTTTCTCTCTTTTATTATGTTTAGTTAAGTTTATTATCTTAGGTAAAAAGGTTACACTGATAGTGTAAGAATAAGTATAATATAAACTTAACATGGACTTTAATATTTGATACTAACATATTTTGTATTTGTTATATTGTTCACTTTTAATACTTTGCTTGTTAAATGGTTAATCTAGATTTATATTGTATAACCCTTAGTATAATAAATATTTGGCACTTTTGTAGCCCAATCCGTATGGTACATCCAACACATGTGCTATCAAAAGAATTTGATTTGTTGTTAACATAAGTTATAATCATGAATACCTGACAACATTTACAAGTATTAGCATTATTCAAATAAGATAACTAATGTAATCATGTTAGCATTATTTATATGTGGTTTTCAGTTAAGTAATAAGAGTTTATATTATACTTGTTTGAAATATCATTAGTGAATCCTCTAATCTTGATAATTGTTTTTATCATTGTTTAATCCTTATATCAATATCACATCTTAAATTTATTAGTGTTATTGTTGTTGTTGTTGTTGTTGTATTATTATTGTTATTTATAATTTATATAGTTAACCTCCTTGTGATTCGACCCCGGTCTTGCCGAGTTATTTATTACTTCGACACTCCTACACTTGAAAAAAAAACCATCAATCTTTTGGTCGTGTCAGCCGGTTATGATTGTTCCATTCATATAAATGTGTCTTTCCTTTTCATGCTTAACTTTGGGGAGTGTTTTATTTGGGATTTTATATAGTCATTCCCATAAAGTATAATTGTGGATCAAATTAAGCAAGGATTTTATGGAACTGAGTTTCAATAAGCCTTTTACCTTAAGCATTTCTTCATTGAATATTTTCAAGTACACTCTAGTGCTCTAATCTCTTGTTAAGAGACATTAAAGAGCTTAATTAGGCTCTCTTTTTTTTTTTAATATAGCTAGTATGGTTATGCTAAAGCATGCCATGAGTTTGGCACAATGATCTTTAAAGTCAAAGATAGAGTTGGGCATCAAGTTATGATACCATGCCCAGGAAATCCCATGAAATGTTGATTAGAGAATTTTGTACATAACATCACTATTCTATATCACAACCTCTAGATTGCTTTGTATATTTTATATGTGTTCCTTTAGTTTAGTAATCTCATAATAATTGTTCATCTTTGTGGATACAAAATCTTTAGAGAGACAAATTTCCAATACTTTTTTCAAAGTGGAGAACCTTTTACTTCGTAGGGGCTGATTCATTCTTAAAAGCTTGTGTAACCATAAATCTTACCTTATGTCAAGGAATATTTTTCTTTAGATTACCCAAATTAGATTCTTATAGGAAGTGATGGTGATGGAAACTCATTTGAATATAGATATAACTAGTTATTGATTAGTACTTGAAAGTATATTTTTATCAAGGTTTTATATCATCATTTTGCACTTGAAGTATCAATAACTCTTTAACTAGAGTATGTTTTATAATAACACGTCTGATAATATAAGATACATTTAGTTTATGGTAAATGCTCATTTTAAATGCAGGTATTCTCACAATTCAAAGGATTGATTGTTGTGATTAACTATTGGAAGTGAAAGGATAGAGAAAAGGCTAAGCTTACGAAGAAGATGTCAATTCACTTCAAATTCGAATACTATTCAATCACCGGATCATATTTAGAGCTATAGATCTTGGATTTCATTTTAATTTATATGGATAGAAAGATAAGAAATAGGCCTATAACTTTCATGGTATAGAAAAACCCAAATTTTCCATTTTCAAATTCAAAGTTTGGCCACAAAAGAGAAATTCGAATCTATCCTACAATCCAGCCCAACACTACTCAGAGTTTTACCTATAACTGGAGTTCTAGAAGGCCAAATCACGTGAAATTTGGTGGGTGGAAGGAAAAGACAATTTCTAACAACTTTCATTAGAAGACCAGCTCAAATTCGGATGGTAGAAATGACTTTCATCTAGACAAGAGTATAAGGGCTATCCACCACATCTACCAACAACACTACTCAGTATTTTAGACATATCTCGAGTTGTAGTGCTCCAAATGATCTAAAATATAGAGGGTGGAAGGATAAGACAATTTCAAACAACTTTCATGAAGAATAAATTGCCAAATTCTGATTGCATCAATGTTAATTTAACCAACCAAAGTGTTTGAGTGATGTTATCCACCAAGTCCACTAATCAATAGTTGGTCACTACATCAATTATTAATTACCAAATGAATAGTTCTGAGTTTTAGCCTATAGAAGGAGGCATTTTCCATTCATTTAGGCATCTTGTTTTTCATATCAAGATCATGTTCTTGCTCTCTCTCTTTATATTTTTGTAATGCTTAAGTTTTGCTTTCATTAATCTCTTATTCATGCTTTTCATTTCCTTTCATTATCAATTAAGTTTTGCATTTGCCATTCATTTAGGCATCTTGTTTTTATATGTTTCTTTAAATCTTTCTTCATAATATCTAGCTAAGTTAATTATGTCAAAGTGAAAAGGTTTCACTAATGATATTAGGATAAGTATAATATAAACTCAATATGGACTTCAATGCTTATATCCTAAATAACTTGCTATTAACATGTCTTATCATTTTTATTTTATTAATTCTTAATACCTTACTTGTTAAATGGTTAATCTAGATTTGTGTTGTATAACACTTGGTACATTAAATAATTGATCCTTCATAGTCTTCAGTTGACATCGTTATTATAATAAGAACTTAATTTATTGTCAACATAAGTTAGCATCATGAATACTTGATAAAATTTATAAGTATAGTGTTATGTAAATAAGATGATTAATATGATCATGTTGATAATTAATAAAGAGTTTATACCTTACTCATCTCTAATACTATTAGTGTATCATCTAATATTGACATTTGTTTTTATCATTGTATAATCTTCACATTAATCTTACATCTCAAATTTCTCTTTAACTCATCTTCACCACCATCATCATTGTTGTTATTGTTGTTGTTGTTCTTTTTCTTATTATTATTATTATTATTATTATTATTATTATTATTATTATTATTATTATTATTATTATTATTATTATTATTATTATTATTATTATTATTATTATTATTATTATTATTATTATTATTATTATTATTATTATTATTATTATTATTTATAATTTATATAGTTAACTTCTCTGTGGTTCGACCTCGGTCTGGCCAGGGTACTTATTACTTTGACATTCCTACACTTGGAATAAGACATCAACTCTTTGATCATGTCAAGTTTTTGGCGTCGTTGCCGGGGAGGTAAGTTTTGTATAAATTATAATATTTATTTTATTTTCACCTTTCATTTTTTTTTCTAACTTTTGTTTCTTGTGTTTTGTTTCCTTCTTCTTTTATTTCCTTCCTCCTTTGATTTTCTTCCCACACGTGCATGAAAGTTTGATCATGTATATTAAGTGGTAGACTTTGTAGGATATCCTCATTATTTTTAGAAAAAATAGCCGAAGAAGATAACCAGTCACTTCATAATGAGAATAACCGAGTTAGAATACTTAGAAACCATATGAATGCAAGAACAAATGCACCCTTATGTATAATTTTCCCTCCTGATGCATCTCACTTTAATTTTAAGCCAATCATTATTCAACTTTTACCTTCTTTTCATGGCTTAGATCTAGAAAATCCATACTTGCATTTAAGAGAATTTGAAGAAGTCTGTAACACCTAATGACTTAAATTGTAGCATGAACACCATCATATTAAAGTTTTTTTCTTTTTTATTAAAAGATAAAGCTAAAACATGGCTACAAAATCTTAGGTGAAGATCCATTCATGCTTGGGATGAAATGCAACAATAATTTTTAAAGAATTTTTTTTCATCTCATAGAAAAAACTCTTTCAAAAGACAAATCACAACTTTCACTCAAAAACTAGGAGAAACATTTTACCAATGTTGGGATAGGTATCGGTGACTTACTTAATACTTACCCTCATCATGGTTTCAAAACATGGAGATTGGTTGCACGTTTTTATGAAGGGTTAACACTTAAAGATAGACAAATGATGGAATTGACGTGCAATAGAACTTTTAAAAATAAAGACCCTGATGAAGCAATGAAGTACCTAGACTTGCTAGCTGAAAATGCTCAAAAATAGGACACTACAGGTACTTATGAGGCACCAGGTAAGACTCAACTTCATATATATAGTAGAGGTATGTACGACCTTAAGAAAGATTATGACCTCCAAGTTAAATATACATCTTTAGCCAAAAAAGTTGAAGTACTAGAATTAAAAAAGAATGGTCAATTAAAATTTGTTCAAGACATTATGTGTCAAATCTATGAAACCAATGAACATTCAACCAATGACTGTCCAACTTTGTCTTTTTTTAAGGAATGTCTCAATGAATAAGCCCATGTTTTAAACAGTTTTCAAAGGCTCAATCATAACCCATACTTGCAAACATACAATCTTGGTTGGAGAAATCACCCAAATTTCAGTTGGAAGAGTGGTAACAACAATGCATAAACTTCACAGCCACCATTTCAAGCAAACCATAACGTCTAAAATTCTTATGGATATGCACCTCCTTATACTCCAACTCCACCTTTTAGAAGAAATCTTAAGGAAACATTGCATACATTCATTGAAAAGCAGGAGATAATCAACACTCAAAATGCTCAAACCATGGCAGATCTAAAAGATGTTATTGCAAAATTCACATTTACTTTTAGTTTTCAAGAGAAAGGTAAGTTTCCATCTCAACCACAATAAAATCCCAAGAGGTAATACAATGTAAATGCAAGTAGTTCTGGAAACCATCACATGGATCAAGTCAAACTAATCATCACTCTTTGTAGTGGTAAGGTTATTGAAAAACCTACTCTTGAACCTTGTGAGAAAGATGATGAGTTAATATCTGAAGGTAAAGAAGGGGTTGAAGCTAAACATTGCAAAGAAAAAACTAATTCCCCGCCAGTACTTTCATTTCCTCATGCCATGACCAAACAAAGGAAAGTCAATCACAACTTTGAAATCTTTAAAACTTTCAAACAGGTAAGGATCAATATACCTTTATTGGATGTTATTAAACAGGTACCTTCTTATACTAAATTTTTGAAAGATCTATGCACTGTGAAGAGAAAACTGAATGTGAAAAAGAAAGTCTTTTTAGCCGAACAAGTAAGTTTCATTCTTCAGAACAATAATGCTTTGAAATATAAAGACCCTGGTTGTCCTACAATTTCTTGTTTTATTGGAGAACATAAATTGAAAGAGCTTTACTTAATCTCGAAGGTAGTGTGAATTTACTTTCATATTCAATCTTTCAAAGTCTCAATCTAGGTGAGTTAAAAACAACTTCTATAACTCTATTACTTGCTAATAGATCGATAAAAGTATCTAGAGGAATAGTTGAAGATGTGTTAGTACAAGTTGATAAATTCATTTATCCTATGGATTTTATTGTCCTGGATACACAAACTGTTGAAGCATGTAATTTAATTCCTGTTATTTTAGGACGTCCCTTTCTTGCAACTTCTAACGCATTGATTAATTGTAGGAATGAACTAATGAAGTTATCATTTGGAAACATGATATTAGAGATGAATATTTTAAACATTTGCAAGCAACCTGAAGATAATAATAATTTACAAGAAGTGGACTTTACTGAAAAATTAGTTCATGATCAATTTGAAACTATTTCCAGTGAAATTGAATTTAATAAGTCTGAGAATTTGCAAATGCTTTATTTTTAAGAAGAATTAAAGGCAAGTAATTAGAGACCACAAATTGAAGAGCTGCCACCACGATCAATTGAGTCTATACCTTTATGTGTTCAACTACCCAAACTTGATTTGAAGTCGTTACCATTCAATCTCAAATACTTATTTTTGAGAGAAAATGAAACTTTTCCAGTAATAATTTCTTCCAAACTTAATGCGCATCAATAAGGTAAGTTATTACAAACTCTGAAAATGCATTAGGATGGACTATAGCTGATATAAAAGGAATTAGACCTTTGATTTGCACACATAAAATTTATTTAGAGGAAAATGTTAAACCCTTTAGAGAAATACAACGACGACTTAATCCTAATATGAAAGAAATAGTGAGGAATTAAGTCATTAAGTTTCTAGATAATTGAATCATTTATCATATTTCTTATAACAAATGTGTAAGTCCTACCCAAGAAGTCTAAAGTCATTATGATAACAAATGAGAAAAATGAGTTAATTCCAACTAGAATTGTTACTGGGTGGCACATATGCATTGACTATAGGAAACTTAATTCAATGACTAGAAAAGATCATTTTCCTTTACCTTTCATGGATCAAATCCTAGAAAGAGTTGCAGGTTATGAATTTTATTGTTTCCTAGATGGTTATTCAGGATACAACCAAATTGAAATTGCATTGGAAGATCAAGAGAAGACTACTTTCACATGTCTATTTGGTATTTTTACATATCAAAAGATGCCTTTTGGATTATGTAATGCACCAGCCACGTTTCAAAGATGCATGCTTAGCATATTCAATGATATGGTTGAACATTTTCTTGAAATTTTTATGGATGATTTTTCTATTTTTGGCTATTCATTTGATGATTGTTTGACTAACTTAGAAAAGGTTTTGAGCAGGAGTGAAGAGAAGAATCTTGTGTTGAATTAGGAAAAATATCATTTTATGGTAACATACGGCGTTGTATTTGGTCACATTATTTCATCGAAAGGATTTGAGGTTGACAAATCTAAAATCAAATTAATTGTCAACTTGTCAACACCAAAATCTATTAAAGATATTAGATCATTCTTAGGACATACTGGTTTTTATAGAAGGTTTTTCAAAGATTTTAGTATTATATCTAAGCCATTAGGTATCCTTCTAACAAAGAAAAATGTTTTTGAATGGACTGAATAATATAAAAAAGCCTTTGTTAAGCTTAAAAACTTGCTTACTTCTGCTCCTGTCATTCAACCTCTTGATTAGTCATTACCTTGTGAAATAATGTGTGATGCTAGTGATTATGATGTGGGTGTTGTTTTAGGACAAAGAAAAGATAAGAAACCTCATATGATTTACTATGCAAGTAAAACTTTAAATAGTAATCAAATGAATTACACCACTACTAAAAAAGAATTACTTGTAGTAGTATTTACATGTGAAAAATTTAGGTCTTATCTTGTTGGCTCATCTGTTGTTGTTTTTAGTGATCATGCAACTTTGAAATATCTTCTTTCAAAAAAGGATTCTAAAGCTAGACTAGTATGATGGATTTTGTTAGTTCAAGAATTTGATATCACAATCAAAGACAAGAAATGCACCAAAAATGTTGTCGCGCATCATTTGTCAAGATTGACAACAGATTCGAGATCTAACATCACACTAATCGATGACTACTTTCCCGATGAATCCTTATTTTCTGTCTCTACAATATATTGGTTTGCTAATATTGTTAATTTTCTTATTTTAGGACATTTGCCACCTCATTGGAGTACCCAAGACAAAAGAAAGTTCTTGAACGAAGTGAAGAACTTTTATTGGAATAACCCTTATTTATTCAAATATTGTCCTAATCAAATATTTGGAAGATGCATTCCCGACAATGAGGTAAGTAGTGTCATTAAATTTTGTCATTCTAAGGCATGTGGGGGTCATTTCTCATCAAGAAAGACAACTGCAAAAATCTTACAAAGTGAATTTTTCTAGCCCACCATGTTTAAGGACTTACACGTATTTGGCAAGTCTTGTGAAAATTGTCAAAAGTTGGGATCTATTTCAAAATATCACATAATGCTTTTAAATCATATTCTTGTCATCGAGATCTTTGACTGTTGGTGTATAGATTTCATGGGTCCATTTCCTTCATCATTTGGTTTCTTGTACATATTAGTCATAGTAGATTATGTTTCAAAATGGATAGAGACAATTCTAAGTTGAAACAATGATCACAAAACAGTGATAAAGTTTTTGAAAGAAAATATTTTGAGTTTATTTGGAATCGCTCGAGCCATGATAAGTGATGGTGGAACACATTTCTACAGCAAGTCATTTGAGTTTTTAATGAAGAAATATGAAACCAAACACAAAGTTGTCACCCCTTATCACCTCCACACAAGTAGACAAGTAGAACTTGCTAATAAGGAGATCAAATAGATCTTGGAGAAAACAGTAAACCCTGATAGGAAAGACTGGTCTTTAAGACTTAATGATACACTTTGAGCTTATAGAACTACTTATAAAATATCATTAGGTATGTCACCTTATAAACTAGTTTATGAAAAACCTTGTGACTTGCCTGTGGAACTTAAACATAAAGCTTATTGGACTATTAAAGCTTTCAATTCAAATCTTGATGATGCTAGTCAGCTGCAGAAATTACAAATAAATAAGCTTGAGGAAATAAGAAATGATGCATATGAAAATTCAAGAATTCATAAAGCAATAATCAAAGAGTTTCATAACAAGAAAATACTAAGAAAAACATTCAATGTTGGTCAAAAAGTCTTGCTTTATAATTCTCGACTCCATTTATTTCCTGAAAAACTAAGATCAAGATGGAGCGGTCCTGTTATTGTGAAAAATGTGTATCCATACGAGGCTTATGATATTGAGAATCCAAAGAATGGTAATGTTTTCAAGGTAAATGGACATCGTTTGAAAGCTTACTTTGACAATGACTCTATTGAATTGGGTGATCCTTTATATAAAGATTGATATTTTTTTTTTCTCACATTGATTTTGTGTTTTCTTTTGGTGTAACCTTTGTTTTGCTAGTTTTTTTCCCCATCCTAGTTAAAGGGCGGATAACGGTACTCCGTGATTTAAGTTGGTTCTTTCAGTTTCCCTTAATAACTGATATTTGTGTATATATTTGTTCAATTCTTTGCTCTTTCTCCCTTCTTTACATCTCTTCTCATTTGAAAATGGACACCACTTTTGAAAAATTAAAAAAGTATTTTCCTACTTTGCCTTAGAGTGCGATTACAAAAATTTACCATGCTAGATGTGCAAGATTGAAATTATTAATGAACCATGGAATTCTTGAAGATATTCGCTAGCTAATTAAAACAAAGGTCTAATTATCAAGTGAGTCATCTAATTCTTTCATTTCATACATGCTTGGAATAGTTAAAAGCACTTTTTCAAAGAAACGTCGTGCAAAATGACTTAAAGTCTATCACAGATGCATCAGATGGACTTGTAATACAAAATATTGTTCTTTAGGAATGGTATCTATAAATCATGAAGATAAAATACAGTTCATTAAGGATGGCCTGAGTAAGGAGTCTTTAGATAATCTTCTATTGACTCTTAAGACGCACCTTAATGGAGATGTGCATCTTGTAATTTATGATTTATGACCACAATTCCATAAAGAACATGCTCGATATAGTCTTGGGAATCTGACTAAAAAAGACCCTATTTGCCAGTTTTTAAGAAAACTGGATGGGAAGCCTATCCCCAACCTATAGAGGGCATTTAAACCGTTCTTGGACGTAAAACCAAGGGAAGATGTGAGCCACAATCACAACTACCTGTACATACACATGTTTTAAAAACAAATAATAATAAAAAAGAAAGAGAGAGAGAGAGATTCTAGTTGGCTTATATATAGGTGGCATGATTATATTCTCATCTATAAATTCTTTTCTTCCTTCACTTCATTTCTACTCAACCCACACATTCCACAGACATTAAAGTGTGTAGAAATGGCAAGTTCCTCAAGTTTTGGGAAAAAAAAGGAGTTTTTAGAATTAGCAAATCATCTTAGTCAAGTATTAGTTACAAGAAAGATTTATTTGGTGTATGAAGGAGGTAACATTGGGTTAATAGGGGGTGTATTAATAGCTGTATTTTTAGGAGGTAGTCAAGTTTTGGGGGTTGTCCCTAAAGCTTTAGCAAATGGGGATATTAGTTGAATAACAATTGGAGAGGAACTACAAGTCTCTACAATATTTAATCAAATGAATACAATGTTTAAACATGCTGATGTCTTCATTGCCTTGCCAGGTAATCTAGGCACATTGAAAGGGATCTTTTATATTTTCTCTTAAGCCCAACTTCACATTCACCATAAACTCATAGGTTTGTTAAATGGTAATGATTATTATAATAAGCTATTATCTTTTCTTGATCATGTTGTGGAACAAGAATTCCTAACATCTTTAGCACACCAAATTATAATCTCTACTGCTACTGCTGAACAATTGATTGATCAACTATAATCTTTCACTCCTACAATTGATCCCTCCATGAGTGGCATAAATTGGTCACCTATGGACAACCGTAAAAAGCTTAGATTGGATTTGAGCCTTTGTTTGTGAAACCTTGAGTTTTATTATTTTCTTTTGTTATTTCTTATATTTGTTTAAGTGTATTTCAGCTTTGTCAGTGTTCGTTATTTCAGGTGATATCTTCTATACTCTATCTTTCCACCTTAGAACATTGAGGACAATGTTTTGTTTTGGTTGGGAGGAGGGGTAGTAGTTGATACTTACAAAAAAAAAAACTTTTTACTAGCTATGTTTTCTATTTGCAAAACCATTGTTACTAAGATGATAGAGTCAAGGAGTTCTTTTGTTAAAGTGACTTTTAAGACGCTTCTTAGTAAACATTCTTAACAAGGTTTATTATAATACTTCTTGAAATATTCAAGTTTACAAACTCTCGCATTATTATTTATTGCTTCTGCTCATATACTCATTTAACAAGTATTTTTAAGCCTTTATTTTTACACACACACTTTCACAAATGATTGTAGGTTACATATTGGATTATTGCATTATTTATGTTCTTTTGTTAAAGGTAACAACTAAAGGAAAGGGATAGTATATAATTTGCAAAACAAAAAACAAAAAAAGAAACAAAAATAATGATAATAAATGTAATTAAAAAAATAAATAAAAATGTAGAAAAGTTTGGTTTTGTAGCCTCCTTAACCTAAGCAATTAAGCCCGAAGTGCATTTTTTATCAAGGTTTTATGTCATCATTTTGCACCTGAAGTATCAATAACTCCTTAACTAAAGCATGTTTTATAATAATATATCTAATAATATAAGATACCTTTAATTTATGGTAAATTTTCATTTTAAATGCAGGCCTATCACATAAATGAAAGGATTGATTGATGAATTTAAGAACTGAAATTGAAAGGACAAAAAGATGATCAAACTTAGAAAAGAGATACCGATGCAATCCAAACTAGAACACTATTTGGTAATTGAGTCATATCTAGAGCTGTAGATCTCAGATTTAGGTCTACAGATTTAGGTCTACTTTATATGGATGGAAAGGTAAAACATAGGCCTACAACTTTCATATGGATCCCAAGATCTAAAAAACCACTTTCAAGTCCAAATTGTAGCAACAACAAAGAAGCCCGAATCTGTCCTCCAACCCAAGCACTGTTCCATATTTTGATCATATCTGGAGTTCTAGAAGTCAAAATGATCTGAATTTTATACATAAGAAAGCTGAGACAATTTCCTACAACTTTTATGTTTTCAAATGGTTCTCATTTTGACGTTATCAATGACATTTTGGGCAGACAAAAGAAGATAAGGATTGTCACCAAGTTAAGAGTTGGCCACCTACTCATCAATTAGTCATCAAATCAACAGTTTCCAATTTTAGCCTATAAAAGGAGGCATTTGCCATGCATTTAGGCATCTTGGTTTCCAGATCAAGATCATACTCTTGCTTTCTCTCTTTGTATTTTTTGTAATGTTTATGCTTTGCTTTCATTAATATCAAGTTTATGCCTTTCATTTCCTTTCCTTTACTTAGTTAACTCTTATCTTATTTGTGTTCTTATTTTGTTTGTTTATTTTTCTTTCTTTTATTATGTTTAGCTAAGTTTATTATCTCAAGGTGAAAAGGTTACACTAATGGTGTAAGAATAAGTATAGTGTAAACTTAATATGGACTTTAATGTTTGATACTAACATGTTTTGTATTTGTTATCTTGTTCACTCTTTAATACTTTGCTTATTAAATGACTAATCTTGATTTATGTTGTATAACACTTGGTACAACAAATGCTTGGCACTTTCATAGGTCATACTGTATGGTATAACCGACACCTGAACTATAAAAGGAACTTGATTTGTTGTTAACATAAGTTATAATCATGAATGCTTGACGAGATTTACAAGTATTAGCATTAATCGAATAAGATGACTAATGTAATCATGTTAACAATCTATAATCAGATTGGAACCTCCTTTGTGTGTGGTTTTCAATTGAGTAATAAGAGTTTATACTATACTTGTTTGACATACCATTAGTGGATCATCTAACCTTGACATTTGTTATTATCATTGTTTAATTCTTACATTAATATTTCATCTCAAAGTTCTCATTTTCTTCTTCTTCTTCTCCTTCTTTTTCTTTATTATTATTATTATTATTATTATTATTAGTACTACTACTACTATTATTATTAGTATTATTATTGCTACTATTATTGTTGTTGTTGTTATTGTTACTATTGTTGTTGTTGTTATTATTATTATTGTTATTTATAATTTGTACAAATAACCTCCCTGTGGTTCGACCCCGGTCTTGCCGGGTTATTTATTACTTCGACACTCCTGCACTTGGGAGAAGACATCAATCTTTTAGTCGTGTCAAGTTCTTGGCGCATCAATCTTTTAGTTATGTCATGTTTTTGGCGTCGTTGCCGGGGAGGTAAGTTTTGTATAAATTATAATATTTATTTTATTTTATCTTTTCACTTTTCTTATAAATAACTTTGTTTCTTGTGTCTTGTTTCTTCTTCTTTTGTTTTCTTCTTTCTTTTATTTTATTTCTACACGTGTATGAGAGTGTGGTCACGTATATCAAGTGGTAGACTTTCTAGGGTATCCT
>NW_011501223.1:0-27373 GCF_000495115.2 Populus euphratica
GGAACGGAGGATGGAAAGCAGAACCCAAATGCTTTGGTCCCTTCGGTGGGCTGAGTTTGTTGGGCGTCTCTTCCTTCAAGAATCGTAGATAGCACCTCCTCACCAACATGACAATAGCAACAGTTACCACAACCACACCTTTGAATTTTGTGTTTAGGAAATTATTCCTCAAAAACTCTGTAATTTCATAAGCTTTTGCCCTAAAATTGTGGACTCCATGTTTGCACGTTCAATATTGCTGTGTGCTTGGGATCCTTGGCCATGTGTGTGGAACCACTGCCCATTTTCTTTTTGTCTTCGCTTCTGTGAAGAATACGCTGGCCGTGCTTATGAAATTAGTCATCAAAGTATCTATATGCATGCATGTGTACAATAAGAGGAACCCGTCCCTCGGTATCCTCACCTGTGCGTTCTAATAATATTGTCTGTTAATATCTATTAATTATATCAAATTAATATAATTTTATATTTTTTATTAATATATCCTAATATATTATTTCATATATAAATATATAAATAAATTATTATTTTCTAAAAATATTATATTTTTTAATTTTTTAAACTAGAAAACATTTTCCTGCATCTCATATGATTTCCTTTAAATAAAAAGTGATCATTAACTAATTTTTTTAATATAGTCAAACATAAAAAAATCAAGAAAATAGTTTTTAAGAAAAATACTTTTTAGTAATCAAACAATGGCTAAAATAATACATAAAATAGTGGCATGTTTTCATAATTTAAAGTCAAAACACTTTTTTTTTTCAAATATGTGGTCAAAATCAAATATTTGTTAAATTCCTAAAATATGATATTGATTATCAACCATATAAAATTAGTGTTAAAAAAATATGAGCATAAACTTGCACCAAAACAAGCCAACAACAATGTGCAATGGTTAATTTATGTTAAGAACATGGTAACTATGTAGCAAAAGCCTTTGGTAGAAAAGCTTTTGGTAGAAAGGGTATAGGGAAAATGCCAAGTCAAATGTCATCTTCATCCATCTAGAATATTGTTTCAAATCCTTGAATAAATTAAAAAATAAATTTTTAAGAAAATATCCCAAAAGGTAAGTCATCATAAAAATAATAAAGAAATATGAAAGAAAATTAAAAGATAAATTTCATAAAAAATATCCCAGAAGGCAGGTCATCATGAAAATGATAAAGAAGTATGAAAGAAGTGACCGACCATGACCTAAAAAATCAAAGGTATTGGCTATATATATAAGCAATCCAAATTTATGCTTGAAAAACAATATAAAATTATCCAGCATACGAGGCTAATAGCTAAAAAACTACAACAAATAAAATAATTAATATAACAATGAACTAAAGCCAAGCCACCTAAGCTATAAGATCACTTAGAAGAAGTAAAATGGAGGCATTCATATTAGGAAACTTACCAAAACTAAATAAAAATTTCATGTTATCATAAGTATAATAATTAAACAAGGTAATAAAATTGAGGACAATAGTTGACACGATCAAAAGATTGATATCTTTTCCCAAGTGTAAGAGTGTTGAAGTAATAAATAACCCGGTAAGACTAGGGTCGAACCACAGGGAGTTTTGATTAGTACTTAAAAATGCATTGTTTATCAAGGTTTTATGTCATCATTTTACACTTGAAGTATCAATAACTCCTTAACTAAAGCATGTTTTATAATAGTATATCTAATAATATAAGATACCTTTAATTTGTGGTAAATATTCATTTTAAATGCAGGCTTATCACATAAATAAAAGGATTGATTGATGAATTTAAGAACTGAAATTGAAAGGACAAAGAGATGGCCAAACTTAGAAAAGAGATGTCGGTGCAATCCAAACCAGAATACTGTTTGGTATTTGGATCATATTTGAAGCTGTAGATCTTAGATTTAGGTCTATTTTATATGGATGGAAAGGTAAGACATAAGCCGACAACTTTCATATGGAGCCCAAGACATAAAAGGCCATTTTTGAGTCCATATTGTAGCAACTACAAAGAAGTCTAAATCTGTCTTCCAGCCCGAGCACTGTTCAGTGTTTGGCCCATATCTGGAGTTCTAGAAGTCTAAATGACATGAATGTTTTACACAAGAAATCTGAGATAATTTCCTACAACTTTCATGTTTTCAAGTGGCTCCAATTTTGATGTTATTAATAACATTTTCGGCAGACAAGAGAAGATAAGGATTGTCACCAAGTCAAGAGTTGGTCACCCACTCATCAATTAGTCATCAAATCAATAGTTTCCAATTTTAGCCTATAAAAGGAGGCATTTGCCATGCATTTAGGCATCTTGATTTCCAGATCAAGATCATTCTTTTGCTTTATCTCTTTGTATTTTTTGTAATGTTTATGCTTTGCTTTCATTAATATCAAGTTTATGTCTTTCATTTCCTTTCATTTACTTAGTTAACTTTTATCTTATTTATGTTCTTATTTTGTTTATTTATTTTTCTTTCTTTCATTATATCTAGCTAAGTTTATTATGTTAAGGTGAAAAAGTTACACTAATGGTGTAAGAATAAGTATAGTGTAAACTTAATATGGACTTTAATGTTTGATACTAACATGTTTTGTATTTGTTATCTTATTCACTCTTTAATACTTTGCTTGTTAAATGACTAATCTTGATTTATGTTGTATAACACTTGGTACAACAAGTGCTTGACACTTTCATAGCCGATACTGTATGGTATAATCGACACCTGAGCTATGAAAGGAACTTGATTTGTTGTTAACATAAGTTATAATCATAAATGCTTGACAAGATTTACAAGTATTAGCATTAATCGAATAAGATGACTAATGTAATCATGTTAACAATATATAATCTGATTGGAACCTCCTTTGTGTGTGGTTTCCAATTCAATAATAAGAGTTTATACTATACTTGTTTGATATACCATTAGTGGAACCTCTAACCTTGACATTTGTTATTATTATTGCTTAATCCTTACATTAATATTTGATCTCCAACTAACCTTAACATTTGTTATTATCATTGTTTAATCCTTACATTAATATTCTATCTCAAAGTTCTTATCTTCTTTTTCTTCTTCTTCTTCTTCTTTTTCTATATTATTATTATTATTATTGTTATTATTATTATTATTGTTATTACTATTATCATTATTGTTGTTGTTATTATTATTATTGTTGTATTATTATTCTCTGTAATTTGTACAATTAACCTCACTGTGGTTCGACACTGGTCTTCCCAGGTTATTTATTACTTCGACACTCCTGCACTTGGGAGAAGATATTAATCTTTTCGTCGTGTCAAGTTTTTGGCGCCATTGCCGGGGAGGTAAGTTCTTGTATAAATTATAGTTGTTATTTTATTTTCACTTTTCACTTTTCTTATATATAACTTTGTTTCTTTTTTCTTGTTTATTCTTCTTTTGTTTTCTTCTTCCTTTTATCCTATTCCTACACGTGTATGAGAAGGTGGTCAGGGTGGTCACATACATTAAGTGGTAGACTTTGTAGGGTATCCTCATCATTTTTAGAAAATATGCCCGAAAAAGATAATCAATCACTTCATAATGAGAATAATGAGATTAACCATGCTAGAACACTTAAAGACTACATGAATCCCACAAAAACAAGTGCACCATCATGCATAGTTTTTTTCTCATGATGCATCTCATTTTAATTTTAAGTCAGGCATTATTCAACTTTTACCTTCTTTTCATAGCTTAGATTTAGAAAATCCATACTTGCATTTAAGGGAATTTAAGGAGGTTTGTAACACATATAATGATTCAAATTATAGCATGAACACCATCAAATGAAAGCTTTTCCCTTTTTCATTAAAAGATAAAGCTAAAACATAGCTACAAAATTTGAGACCAGGATCCATTCGGATTTTGGGATGAAATGCAACACTAGTTTTTAAAGAAGTTTTTCCCATCTCACAGAACAAACTCTTTCAAAAGACAAATCACCACTTTCACTCAAAAACCAGGAGAAACATTTTACCAATGTTGGGATAGGTATCGAGACTTGCTTAATACTTGCCCTCATCATGATTTTGAAACATGGAGATTAGTTTCACATTTTTATAAAGGGTTAACACCTAGAGATAGACAAATGGTTGAATTGATGTGCAATGAAACTTTTGAAGATAAAAACCCTGATGAAGCAATAGAGTACTTAGACTTGTTACCTGAAAATGCTCAAAATTGGGACACTGCGGGTACTTATGAGGCACCGAGTAAAACTCAACCTCATACATCTAGTGGAGGTATGTACAACCTTAGGGAAGATCATGACCTTCAAGACAAGTTTGCATCTTTAGCTAGAAAAGTCAAGGTATTAGAATTGAAAAAGAGTGGTCAATTAAAATCTGTTGAAAACATTGTGTGTCAAATATGTGAAACAAATGAACACTCAACCAATAAGTGTCCAACCTTGCCTTCTTTTAAGGAATGTCTCCATGAACAAGCCCATGCTTTAAACAGTTTCCAAATGGCCAACCATAACTCATACTCCCAAACATACAACCCTGGTTGGAGAAATCACCCAAATTTCAGTTGGAAGAGTGATAATAACAATGTACAAACTTCACAACTACCGTTTTAAGCACACTATAATTTTCAAAATTCTCATGGATATGTACCTCCTTATGCTCCACCTCCTAGAAGAAATCTTGAGGAAACATTGCATGCATTCATTGAAAAGAAAGAGACAATCAATACTCAACTTGCTTAAAACATGACAGATTTTAAAGATACTCTTGCAAAATTGATATCTGCTCTCAGTTTCCAAGAGATAGGTAAGTTTCCATCTCAACCACAACAAAATCCCAAGGGGCAATACAATGCAAATGTAAGTAGTTCCGGAAGCCAACACATGGATCAAGTCAAATCAGTCACTACTCTTCGCAGTGGTAAGGTTATTGAAAAACCCACTCTTGAACCTTGTGAGAAAGATGATGAGTCAATCTCTAAGAGTAAGGAAGTGGTTGAATCTAAAAATTGCAAAGAAACGACTGATTCCCTGCCAGTACTTCCATTTCCTCAAGCCATTACCAAACAAAGAAAAGTCAATCACAACTCTGAAATCTTTGAAACATTCAAACAGGTCGGAATTAATATACCTTTACTGGATGCTATTAAATAGGTTTCTTTCTATTCTAAATTTTTGAAAGATCTATGCATTGTGAAGAGGAAACTGAATGTGAAAAAGAAAGCCTTTTTAACCGAACAAGTAAGTGTCATTCTTCAGAACAATAATGCTTTGAAATATAAAGACCCTGGTTGTCCTATAATTTCTTGCTTTTTTGAAGAACATAAAATTGAAAGAGCCTTACTTGATTTTGGAGCTAGTGTGAATTTACTTCCATATTCAGTTTTTCAAAGTCTTAATCTAGGTGAGTGATTAGTACTTAAAAGTACATTTTTATCAAGACTTTATATCATCATTTTGCACTTGAAGTATCAATAACTCCTTAACTAGAACATGTTTTGTAATAACAAGTCTAATAATATAAGATACCTTTAATTTATGGTAAATGCTCATTTTAAATGTAGGTATTCTTATAATTCAAAGGATTGATTGTTGTGATTAACTATTGGAAGTGAAAGGATAAAGAAAAGGCTAAGCTTACAAAGGAGATGCCGATTCACTTCAAATTCGAACACTGTTCAGTCATCGGATCATATCTAGAGCTATAGATCTTGGATTTCATATTAATTTATATAGCTAGAAAGTTAACAAATAGGCCTACAACTTTCATGGGTGGAAGGAAAAGACCCAAATTTACCATTTTCAAATTCAACGTTTGGCCACAAAAGAGAAGTTCAAATCTGTCTTGCAATCCAGCCCAAACACTACTCAAATGTTTATCCATAACTGGAGTTCTAGAAGTCCAAATGATCTGAAATTTGGTGGGTGGAAGGAAAAGACAATTTCCAACAACTTTCATGAAGAGAACCAGCTCAAATTCAGATGGTAGAAATGAGATTTCATCCACACAAGAGTATGAGTGCTATCCATCACGTCCACCAGCAGCACTACTCGGTATTTTAGACATATCTCGAGCTGTAGTGATCCAAATGATCTGAAATTTCATGGGTAGAAGGAAAAGACAATTTTCAACAACTTTCATGAATAACACTTTGCCAAATTCTGATTGAATCAATGTCAATTCAGCCATCCAAAGTGCTTGAGTGATGTTGTCCACCAAGTCTACTAATCAATAGTTGGCCACTACATCAATTATCAATTACCACATGAATAGTTCCGAATTTTGGTCTATAAAAGGAGGCATTTGCCATTCATTTGGGCATCTTGTTTTCTATATCAAGATCATGTTCTTGCTCTTTCTCTTTATATTGTTGTAATGCTTAAGTTTTGCTTTCATTAATTTCTTGTTCATGCTTTTCATTTCCTTTACTATACTTAGTTAACTTATATCATGTTTATGTTCTTATATTGTTTCTTTAAGTTTTTCTCCTTCATAATGTCTAGCTAAGTTAATTATGTCAAGGTGAAAAGGGTTCACTAATGGTGTTAGGATAAGTAAATATAAACTCAATATGGACTTGCTATTAACATGTCTTATCATTTTTATCTTATTAATTCTTAATACCTTACTTGTTAAATGGTTAATCTAGATTTATGTTGTGTAACAATTGGTACATCAAATACTTGATCCTTTATAGTATTCGGCCGACATCGTTATTATGAGAGGAACTGGATTTGTTGTCAACATAAGTTAGCATTATGAATACTTGATAAAATTTATAAGTATGGTGTTATGTAAATAAGATGATTAATATGATCATGTTGATAATTAATAAAGAGTTTATACCTTACTTATCTCTAATACTATTAGTGTATCCTCTAACCTTGACATTTGTTTTTATCATTGTATAATCTCCACATTAATTTTACATCTCAAAGTCCTCTTTAACTCATCTTCACCACCACCACCACCATTATTGATGTTGTTGTTGTTTTTCTTTATTATTATTATTGTTGTTGTCGTTTTTATTTATAATTTATATAGTTAACCTCTTTGTGGTTCGACCCCGATCTTGCCGGGTTATTTATTACTTTGACACTTCTGCACTTGGGATAAGACATCAACTCTTTGATCGTGTCAAGTTTTTGGTGCCGTTGCCGGGGAGGTAAGTTCTTATATAAATTATAATATTTATTTTATTTTCACTTTTCATTTTGTTTTGTATCTAACTTTTGTTTCTTTTGTTTTTTTTCCTTCTTCTTTTATTTTCTTCCTCTTTTTATTTTCTTCCTACACCTGCATGAGAGTTTGGTCACGTCCATTAAGTGGTAGACTTTGTAGGGTATCCTCATCATTTTAAAAAAAAAATGACCGAAGAAGATAACCAGTCACTTCATAATGAGAATAACCGAGTTAGAACACTTAGAGACCGTATGAACCCTACAAGAACAAGTGCACCTTCATGCATAATTTTCCCTCCTGATGCATCTCACTTTAATTTTAAGCCAGGCATTATTCAACTTTTACCTTCTTTTCATGGCTTAGATCTAGAAAATCCATACTTGCATTTGAGAGAATTTGATTACTTTCCTAACGAATCCTTACTTTCTCTTAGTCCAATGCCTTGGTATGATAAAAATATTAATTTTTTTGCTTTAGGAGATTTGCCAGCTGATTGGAGTACCCAAGACAAAGAAAAGTTTTTGAATGAAATGAAGAACTTTTATTAGGATGACCCTAACTTATTTAAATATTGTCCTAATCAAATATTTCAAAGATGCATTCGCGATAATGAGGTAAGTAGTGTCATTAAATTTTGTCATTCTGAAGCATGTGGAAGTTATTTCTCGTAAAAAAAGATAGCTGCAAAAATCTTTCAAAAGGGATTTTATTGGTCCACTATGTTTAAGGACACACATGCATTCTATAAAACTTGTGAAAATTGTCAAAAAGTTGATACTGGTCAAAAAGTTTTGTTTTATAATTCTCAACTCTATTCATTCCCTAGACAACTAAGATCAAGATGGAGCAATCCTTATAGGGCACGTGATATTGAGAATTCAATGAATAACAATGTTTTTAAGATAAATGGACATCATTTGAAAGCTTACTTTGATAATTTTTCTAGTGAAAATGAATCAACTAGTTTGAATGATATTGTAGATAAAGGTTGATTATTTTGTTTTTCTCACATTGTTTTTGTGTTTTTTTTTTAGTGATTTTTGCTAGTTTCTCTCACCCAAGTTAGATGGCGGACAACGGTACTCCGTGACTTAAGTCGGTTCTTTCAATTTCCCTTAATAACTGATATCTGTGTATATATTTGTGCAATTCTTTGAATCTTTTTTTCCAATTCTCATTTGATAATGGACACTAATCTTGAAAAATTGAAAAAGTATTTTCCCGTTTTGCCTCAAAATGCAATTACAAAAATTTACCATGCTAGATGTGCAAGATTGAGGTTGTTAATGAATCATGGATCTAGTCCTGGGAAAGAAAAAGAGTTTTTAGAATCAGCAAATCATCTTGGTCAGGTGTTGACTGAGAGAAAGATTCATTTAGTGTATGGGGGAGGCAGTCTTGGGTTAATGAGAGGTGTGTCAATAGCTGCATTTTTAGAAGGTAGTCAAGTTTTGGGGATTGTCCTCGAAGCTTTAGCACAAGGGAACATCATCGGAAAAACAATTGGAGAGGAACTACAGGTCTTCACAATGTCTACTCGAATGAATGCAATGTTTAACCATGCTGATGCCTTCATTGCCTTACCAGGTGGTCTAGGCACATTGGAAGAGATTTTTCATATTTTCTCTTGGGCCCAACTGCATATTCACCATAAACCCATAGGTTTGTTAAATGTCAATGTTTATTATGATAAGTTGTTGTCTTTTCTTGATCATGCTGTGGAACAGGAATTTCTAACATCTTCTACACGACAAATCATAATCTCTGCTGCTACTGCTGAACAATTGATTGACCAACTACAATCTTTCATTCTTGTAATTGAACCCTCTATGAGTCGCATAAATTGATCATCTAAGGAAAGTCATAAAAAGTTTAGATTAGAAGTCTTCATTTGTGAATCTTTGTGTCTTTTGGTTTTATTATTGTATTTTGTTGTTTCTTATATTTATTTCAGTGTGTTTCAGGTTTGTCAGTGTTTGTTATTTCAGGTGATATCTTCTATACTCTATCTTTCTATCTTAGAACATTAAGGACAATGTCCCGTTTTGGTTAGGAGGAGAGGGTGGTAGCTAAAAAAAAAAACTAACTGTGTTTTCTATTTCATAAAGCATGTGAAAAATTATTGTTACTATGATGACAGAGTAAAAGAGATCTTTTTATAACTCTTGAGATGCATCTTAGTAACTATTCTTAATAAGATCTATCATAATACTTCTTGAAATATTTAGGTTTACAAACTCTCGCATTACTATCACTTAATTCTGCTCATATACTCATTTAACATGTATTCTTAAACCTTAATTTACACACACACTTTAACATATGATTGTGGGTTGCATATTGGATTATTACATTATTTATGTTCTTTTGTTAAAGGTAACAACTAAGGAAAATGGATAATATATAATTTAAAAAAACAAAAAAAAAAGAAATAAATAAATAAAATGAAATGATGATAATAAAAATGTAGATAAGTTTGGTTTCGTACCCTCCCTAACCTAAGCAATTAAGCCCAAAGGGGTGTTTTAACACCTAATACCCTAAAGTCAACTGACTTTGGAACTATTGGCCCAACGCTTGTTACATGGGTTGAGGAGAAAAGTTTAAAGGAATTAAACATTGCACTATCTATATATCAGTATCTGCGACCCGAGTTACTAAGCTCGTTGGGGTGTCTCAACACCTAATGCCCTAAGAACAACTGGTCTGGGAGTCATTAGCCGAAAGCTTGTTATATGGGTTAAAGATGCATAGTGTTTTAAGTTATATGTATATATATTTAAAAAAAATTAAAAAAAATAATCCTAACCCAAGGAACTTAACCTTAAACATTAGAACAAAAATTTTATTTACTTTCAAGAAAAGCCCCATAATTATGTGTTGATATATTGAGCACAAAAGAAAGGTTTATTAATATCTTGTTTAAGAGTTATTGAGCAGATATATAAATTTAATGAGAGTTTGTTTATCTGGATAGATCAATGGAAGTTGAAAGATGAATATCTTGCTTTGTGGAATTTACAAATTGTTTTTTTATTTTAACGCTTTGATTACTAGAGATTAGTAATAAGCTGGTTGGGGGGTGTGATTAGTACTTAAAAGTGTATTTTTTATCAAGGTTTTATGTCATCATTTTGCACTTGAAGTATCAATAATTCCTTAACTAAATCATGTTTTATAATAATATATCTAATAATATAAGATACCTTTAATTTGTGGTAAATATTCATTTTAAATGCAGGCTTATCACATAAATGAAAGGATTGATTGATGAATTTAAGAACTAAAATTGAAATAACAAAGAGATGGCCACACTTAGAAAAGAGATGTCGGTGCAATCCAAACCGGAACACGGTTCGGTATTTGGATCATATCTGGATCTGTAGATCTCAGATTTAGGTTTACTTTATATGGATGGAAATGTAAGACATAGGCCTACAACTTTCATAGGAGCCTAAGATATAAAAAGGTCATTTTTAAGTCCAAATTGTAGCAACAACAAAGAAGGCCGAATCTGTCTTCCAGCCCGAGCACTATTCAGTGTTTGGCCCATATCTAGAGTTCTAAAAGTTCAAATTACCTGAATTTTTTACACAAGAAAGATAAGATAATTTTCTACAACTTTCATGTTTCAAGTGGCTCCAATTTTGACGTTATCAATAACATTTTGGGCAGACAAGAGAAGATAAAGATTATCACCAAGTCAAGAGTTGGTCACCCACTCATCAATTAGTCATCAAATCAATAGTTCCCAATTTTGGCCTATAAAAGGAGGCATTTGCCATGAATTTAGGCATCTTGGTTTCCAGATCAAGATCATGCTCTTCCTTTCTCGCTTTGTATTTTTTGTAATGTTTATGCTTTACTTTCATTAATATCAAGTTTATGCCTTTCATTTCCTTTCCTTTACTTAGTTAACTTTTATCTTATTTATTTTTATGCCTTTCATTTCCTTTCATTTACTTAGTTAACTTTTATCTTATTTATATTCTTATTTTGTTTATTTATTTTTCTTTCTTTCATTATGTTTAGTTAAGTTTATTATGTCAAGGTGAAAAGGTTACACTAATGGTGTAAGAATAAGTATAGTGTAAACTTAATATGGACTTTAATGTTTGATACTAACATGTTTTGTATTTGTTATCTTGTTCACTCTTTAATACTTTACTTGTTAAATGACTAATCTAGATTTATGTTATATAACACTTGGTACAACAAATGCTTGGCACTTTCATAGCCCATAATGTATGGTATAACCGACACCTGAGCTATGAAAGGAACTTGATTTGTTGTTAACATAAGTTATAATCATGAATGCTTGACGAGATTTACAAGTATTAGCATTAATCGAATAAGATGACTAATGTAATCATGTTAACAATCTATAATTAGATTGGAACCTCCATTGTGTGTGGTTTCCAATTGAATAATAAGAGTTTATACTATACTTGTTTGACATACCATTAGTGGATCCTTTAACCTTGACATTTATTATTGTCATTGTTTAATCCTTACATTAATATTCCATCTCAAAGTTCTCATCTTCTGCTTCTTCTTCTCCTTCTTCTTCTTTATTTTATTGTTATTATTATTATTATTGTTGTTGTTGTTGTTCATGTTATTATTGTTGTATTATTGTTATCTGTAATTTGTACAATTAACCTCCCTATAGTTCGACCCCGGTCTTGCCGGGTTATTTATTACTTTGACACTCCTGCACTTAGGAGAAGATATTAATCTATAACTCCAGATATGACCCAATTACCGAACAGTGTTCTAGTTTGGACTGCATTGACATCTCTTTTCTAAGTTTGGCTATCTCTTTATCCTTTCAATTTCAGTTATTAAACTCATCAATTATTCCTTGCATTTATGTGATAGGCCTGCATTTAAAATAAACATTTACCATAAATTAAAGGTATCTTGTATTATTAGATATATTATTATAAAACATGTTTTAGTTAAGGGATACTTCAAGTATAAAATGATGATATAAAACCTTGATAAAAATACACTTTTAAGTATTAATCAACAATACTATCATAATCTATTTTTGGGCCCTTGCATGAAAAATAAGAAAATATAAAAAAATCAAAAAATATTATCAAAAAATATAAACAGTGAATAAAGGATGTCAGCACGCCCTAAAAATAGGTAAAAAATGGTTGAGGAGGTTTAAAAATACAAAGATTAAAATTTGACTGTATTTTATTGATTGATGACAACCCAGTTTATAAAGAAAATTCAATTTGAGTAAGAAAAGTTCAAAATCAGATGTTTATGGACTCAATTAAATTTTATTGAAGGTTTAATTGAATTTATGAAGAGTTTGATTGCAAGAAAAATTAATTTTGGAGTTAATTTAGGCTTTAATTGGAAGAAATTAAAATTCTGGGTCAAATTATAATTTTTGAAAGTTAATTTGGTCAAATCAGGGGCTTAATTGCATAAATATTAAAGTTTGATGGCCAATTAGGAATTTAATTGAAGAAATTTGAAACCAAGACCAAAATGAAAAAGGCACGTAAGTAGAGGGGCTATAATTAAAAACAGATCATGGCCCAATTGAAGAAATTAGAAGTTTATTGCGTAATTAAGGGTCAAATTGCACTAATTCAAGACCAATGGCCAAAGTAAAAAAGGCGGCCAACTTCAAAGCCGTTGTTGGATTTTTGGAAGGGGTGCAATTGCATTGATTTTAAAATTAAAATTTACAATTTAGGACTTGATTGAAAAAATTACAAATTGAGGACCACTATGAAAATTGACACATTTTTTCGCATTTTTCTTTTAAATAAAATGGCGTGTTTTGACCAAAATAGCTCCGTTTCATACACTGTTAAAAAAAAAAAACCAAAACGGTGTTGTTTTGAATGTCACTATGCATCTTCTTCTTTCTGGACACGAAGAGAAACAGGGAAAGGAAGCTACATTCGCCTATTTTCACCAACTTTTCCACCATCATTTCTCCCTAAAAAAACATCAACTTGCCAATGACTTTACACGTGTTGGACAGCTAGTGGAAGGGCGGTAGCACAATGGCTAACCCAGCCACGTCCCCCTTGTTTTTGCCTTTAAAAACAGGAGGGTAGAGAAAAAGGAAGGACCGAAACCGAGAGAGAAAGAGGGAGAGAGAGACGACCGAAGCTAAGAGAGACAAACGACCGAGAGCAAGAGAGAAAAGGGAGACCGAGAGGACGAACCCTAGAGAGAGAGAGAGACAAAACAAAAGAGAGAATATAACAAAGAAGAGGGAAAAGAACAGAAGAAAAGAAAAAAAAACAACAAAAAAAAACAGAGGCTCTCACCTCTGTATAGTTAGGAAAAAAAAGGAGGAGCATCGCCAGCCACCGTCTCCATTGTCATGAGCCACACCGATGACAACATCCACGCCTCCTCTCACTGGGTAAGTTTCCTTCCTTCTCTTCTTGATCTTTTATTTGCCTTTCATTGGCATGCAGAACATGAGCAATTCACGTTCTGTAACCAATTATCATTTTAATGGGCCAGCCTTGGCCCATTTTGCATGTTGGGCTGGTGCCAGTCCATTTTGTTTTGGCCCGAAGCCAGCCTGTTTTATTTTATGTTGGGCTTGAGGCGACCCATTTCATTTTATGTTGGACCGGTGCTGACCCATTTTCACATTGGCCTGGTGTTGACCCATTTTCATATAGGGCCAATGTTGTCCTATTTTGTTGTATGTTGGGTTGTGCTGATCTATTCTAAATAAATACACCATAAAAATACAAACACGATATTAAAATGCTTGGTTTTTGTCAAAACTGCAAAAAAATACAATATATATATATATATATATATATATATATATATATATGTGTGTATAGGTGGTGGGGGGGCATGGGTGTCCGAATGCCAAAGATGCCATGGATAAAAACCTTATTAAAAACTATTTGTGCATACGACCAGGTGTTTTAAAGCTAAAAAAATCATATTGTGTTTTTCATATACCAAAAAACAATGTCTTTGCATGTACTTTGACTTTAATAACCAGTTTATTAAAGTCAAAAGAACATTAGTCAAAATTTCAAAAACAACAAAAATTTTATTTTTTTGTTTTAGTATCAGAGATTATGAATTTATACAACTTCCTGATATTAAAAAGGTATTTGTTTTTATTAATGACATAGAACAATTAGTTTTTTACTCAATAAGATAAGGATCTCCTTATAAAGGAGGACTTTTGACACGACTAAAAGGTTGATGTCTTCTCCCAAGTGCAGGAGTGTCGAAGTAATAAATAACCCGACAAGACCGGGGTCGAACCACAGGGAGGTTAATTGTACAAATTATAGACAACAATTATAAGCAACAATAAAAGCAGTAATAACAAAAACAATAACAACAACAACAACAACTATAATAATAATAGTAGTAGTAGTAGTAGTAGTAGTAGTAGTAGTAATAGTAGTAGTAGTAATAATAATAATAATAATAATAATAATAAAGAAAGAGAAGAAGAAGAAGATGATGAGAACTTGGAGATGGAAAATTAATGCAAGGATTAAACAATAATAATAACAAATGTCAAGGTTAGAGGTTCCACTAATGGTATATCAAACAAGTATAGTATAAACTCTTATTATTGAATTGGAAACCACACACAAAGGAGGTTCCAATCAGATTATTTATTGTTAACATGATTACATTAGTCATCTTATTCAATTAATGCTAATACTTGTAAATCTCGTCAAGCATTCATGATTATAACTTATGTTAACAACGAATCAAGTTCCTTTCATAACTCAGGTGTCGGTTATACCATACATTATGGGCGATGAAAGTGCCAAGCATTTGTTGTACCAAGTGTTATACAACATAAATCAAGATTAGTCATTTAACAAGCAAAGTATTAAAGAGTGAACAAGATAACAAATATAAAACATGTTAGTATCAAACATTAAAGTCCATATTAAGTTTACATTATACTTATTCTCACACCATTAGTGTAACCTTTTCACCTTGACATAATTAACTTAGCTAGACATAATGAAAGAAAGGAAAACAAATAAACAAAATAAGAACATAAATGTTAACTAAGTAAAGGAAAGGAAATGAAAGGCATAAACTTGATATTAATGAAAGTAAAGCATAAACATTACAAAAATACAAAGAGAGAAAGGAAGAGCATGATCTTGATCTGAACACCAAGATGCCTAAATGCATGGCAAATGCCTCCTTTTATAGGCCAAAATTGGGAACTATTGATTTGATGACTAATTGATAAGTGGGTGACCAACTTTTGACTTGGTGACAATCCTTATCTTCTCTTGTCTGCCCAAAACGTCATTGATAACGTCAAAATTGGAGCCAGTTTAAAACATGAAAGTTATAGAAAATTGTCTCAGCTTTCTTGTGTAAAACATTCAGCTCATTTGGACTTCTAGAACTACAGATATGGCCAAAATACCGAACAGTGCTCTCGCTGGAAGACAGATTCGGGCTTCTTTGTTGTTGCTACAATTTGGGCTTCATAATGGCCTTTTTAGATCTTGGGCTCCATATGAAAGTTGTAGGCCTATATCTTACCTTTCCATCCATATAAATTGGACCTAAATCTGAGATATATAGCTCCAGATATGATCCAATTACCGAACAGTGTTCTGATTTGGATTGCACCGACATCTCTTTTCTAAGTTTGGCCATCTCTTTATCCTTGCAATTTAAGTTCTTCAAGTCATCAATCAATCCTTTCATTTATGGGATAGGCCTGCATTAAAAATAGACATTTACCACAAATTATAGGTATCTTATATTATTACATACATTATTATAAAACATATTTTAGTTAAGGAGTTATTGATACTTCAAGTGCAAAATGATGATATAAAACCATGATAAAAATTCACTTTTAAGTACTAATCACACCCCCCAACCAGCTTATTACTAGTCCCTAGTAATCAAAGCGTTAAAACAATTTGCAAATTTCACAAAGCAAGGTATTCATCATTTAACTTCCATTAATCTATCCAGATAAACAAACTCTCATTAAATTTATATATCTGCTCAATACCACTTAACAAGATATTAATAAACCTTTCTTTTGTGCTCAATGTATCAACACATAATTATGGGGCTTTTCTTCGAAGAAAACAAAATTTTTGTTCTAATGTTTAAGGTTAACTTCCTTGGGATGGGATTATTATTTTTGTCTTTTTTTTTTTACTTCTTTTTTTTTTCTTTTTTTTTTTAAATGTATATACATATAATTTAAAAATATCATGCATCTTTAACCCATGTAACGAGCTTTCAGCTAATGACTCCCAAACCAGTTGGTCTTAGGGTATTAGGTGTTAAGACACCCCAACGAGCTTAGTAACTCGGGTCGCAGATACTGATATGTAGATAGTGCAATGTTTGATTCCCTTAAGCTTTTCTCCTCAACCCATGTAACAAGCGTTGGGCCAATAGCTCCCAAGTCAGTTGACTTTAGGGTATTAGGTGTTAAAACACCCCTTCGGGCTTAATTGCTTAGGTTAGGGAGGCTACAAAACCAAACTTATCTACATTTTTATTATCATCATTTTTTTTTCTTTTTTTTTCTCTTTTTTTATGTTTTTTTTAATTATATACAATTCCTTTCCCTTAGTTGTTACCTTTAACAAAAGAACATAAATAATGTAATAATCCAATATGCAACCCACAATCATATGTTAAAGTGTGTGTGTGTAAATTAAGGTTTAAGAATACATGTTAAATAAGTATATGAGCATAATTAAGTGGTAACAATATGAGAGTTTGTAAACCTGAATATTTCAGGAAGTACTATAATAGACCTTGTTAAGAATGGTTACTAAGATGCGTCTCAAGAGTCACTTTAACAAAAGAACTCCTTTACTCTGCCATCCTAGTAACAACAATTATGTACATGCTTTATGAAATGAAAAACAATTTTTTTTTTTTATCAACTACTACCCTCTCCCCCCAACCAAAACGAGACATTGTCCTCAATGTTCTAAGGTAGAAAGATAGAGTATAGAAGATATCACCTGAAATAACGAACACTGACAAAACCTGAAACATACTGAAACAAAAATAAGAAATAACAAAACACAATAATAAAATCAAAAGACACAAAAATTCACAAATGAAGGCTCAAATCCAATCTAAGCTTTTTACGGCTTCCCGTAGATGACCAATTTATGCGACTCATGGAAGGATCAATCACAGGAATGAAAAATTGTAGTTGGTCAATCAATTGTTCAGCAGTAGTAGTAGAGATTATGATTTGTCGTGCAGAAGATGTTTGAAATTCCTGTTCCACAGCATGATCAAGAAAAGACAACAACTTATCATAATAACCATTAACATTTAACAAACCTATGGGTTTATGGTGAATGTGCAATTGAGCCCAAGAGGAAATATGAAAGATCTCTTCCAATGTGCCTAGACCACCTGGTAAAGCAATGAAAGCATCAGCATGGTTAAACATTGCATTCATTCGAGCCGACATTGTGGATACCTGAAGTTCCTCTCCAATTGTTTTTCCAATGATGTCCCCTTGTGCCAAAGCTTCAGGGACGACTCCTAAAACTTGACTACCTCCTAAAAATACAGCTATTGACACACCTCCCATTAACCCAAGACTGCCTCCCCCATACACTAAATGAATCTTTCTCTCAGCTAGCACCTGACCAAGATGATTTGCTGATTCTAAAAACTCCTTTTCTTTCCCAGGACTAGATCCACCGAAAACACAAATATTTCTTATTTGATGACTTGAGGAACTTGCCATTTCTACACACTTCTGTATTTGTTGAATGTATGGGTTGAGTAGAAATGAAAGGAAGGAAAAGAGGGTTTTATAGATGAGAAATTAGAAAGGCAATCATAACATCTATATGTAGGCCAGCTGGAGTCTCACACTCTCTCTCTCTCTCTCTCTTTATTTATTTATTTATTTACTTTTGAAAAAAACATGTATATGTACAAGTAGTTGTGATTGTGGCTCACATCTTTCCTTGGTTTTACATCCAAGAACGGCTTAAACGCCCTCTATGGGTCGGGGATAGGCTTCCCATCCAGTTTTCTTAAAAACTGGCAAACAGGGTCTTTTTTAGTCAGATTCCCAAGACTAAGTCGATCATGTTCTTTATGAAATAGTGGCCATAAATCATGAATTGCACGATGCACATCTCCACTAGGATGCATCTCAAGAGTCAATAAAAGATTATCTAAAGACTCCTTACTCAAGTCATCCTTAATGAATTGTATTTTATCTTCACAATTTATAGATACCATTCCTAAAGAACGACATTGTGTATTACAAGTCCATCTAGCACATCGATGACAGACATCCAGTCGTTTTGCACGACGCTTCTTTGCAAAAGTGCTTTTACCTGTTCCAGGCATGTGTGAAATGAAGTTAGAGGACTCACCTGATAATCGGACGTTTGCTTCAATCAACCAGCGAATATCTTCAGGAATTCCATGATTCATTAACAATCTCAATCTTGCACATCTAACACGGTAAATTTTTGTAATCGCATTCTGAGGTAGAGCGGGAAAATACTTTTTCAATTTTTCAAGATTAGTGTCCATTTTCAAATGAGAATTGGAAGAGAGATTCAAAGAATTGTGCAGATATATACACAAATATCAGTAATTGTGGGAAACTGAAAGAACCGACTTAAGTCACGGAGTACCGTTATCCGCCATTTGACCGGGGTGAAAGAAACTTGCAAAAATCACTCAAAAAGAAAAGAAAAGAAAATAAAATAAAATAAAATCAATCTTTATATACAGGATCACCCAATTCAATAGAGTTATGTTCAACTGAAAAATTGTCAAAGTAAACTTTTAGACGATGTCCATTTACCTTGAAAACATTGCCATTCTTTGGATTCTCGATGTCATAGGCCCCATATGGATACACATGTTTCACAATAAAAGGACCGCTCCATCTTGATCTTAATTTTCCAGGAAATAAATGCAGTCGAGAATTATAAAGCAAGACTTTTTGACCAACATTGAATGTTTTTCTTTGTATTTTCTTGTCATGAAATTCTTTTATTCTTGCTTTATGAATTCTTGAATTTTCATATGCATCATTTCTTATTTGCTCAAGCTCATTTATTTGTAATTTTCGCAGTTGACTAGCATCATCCAGATTTGAATTGAAAGCTTTAATAGCCCAATAAGCTTTATGTTCAAGTTCCACAGGCAAGTGACAAGGTTTTCCATAGACTAGTCTATAAGGTGACATACCTAATGATGTTTTATAAGCAGTTCGATAAGCCCAAAGTGCATCATTAAGTCTTAAAGACCAGTCTTTCCTATTAGGGTTCACTGTTTTCTCCAAAATATGTTTGATCTCCCTATTAGCAAGCTCTACTTGTCCACTTGTTTGAGGGTGATAAGGGGTGGCAACTTTGTGTGTGATTCCATATTTCTTCATTAAAGACTCAAATGGCTTGTTGCAGAAATGTGTTCCACCATCACTTATTATGGCTCGAGGGACTCCAAATCGACTCAAAATATTTTCTTTCAAAAACTTTATCACTGTTTTGTGATCATTGTTTCGACTTGGAATTGCCTCTATCCATTTTGAAACATAATCTACTGCGACTAATATGTATAAGATACCAAATGATGGAGGGAATGGGCCCATGAAATCTATACCCCAACAGTCAAAGATCTCAATGACAATAATAGGGTTTAAAGGCATCATGTGACGTTTTGAAATAGATCCCAACTTTTGACAATTTTCACAAGACTTGCAGAATGCATGTGAGTCTTTGAACATGGTCGGCCAGTAAAATCCACTTTGTAAGATTTTTGCAGTTGTCTTTCTTGATGAGAAATGGCCCCCACATGCCTCAGAATGACAAAATTTAATGACACTACTTACCTCATTGTCAGGAATGCATCTTCGAAATATTTGATCAGGACAATATTTGAATAAATAAGGATCATCCCAATAAAAGTTCTTCACTTCGTTCAAAAACTTTCTTTTATCTTGGGTACTCCAATGAGCTGGCAATTGTCCTGAAACAAGAAAATTGACAATATTAGCAAACCAAGGCATTGTAGAGACATAAAGTAAAGATTCATCAGGAAAGTAGTCATCGATTGGTGTGATGTCAGTTTTCGAATCTGTTGTCAATCTTGACAAGTGATCTGCGACAACATTTTCGCTGCCTTTCTTATCTTTGATTGTGATATCAAATTCTTGAAGTAATAAAATCCACCGCACCAAATGAATCGCCAAAAACAGAAAAATCATCCATGAAAATCTCAAGAAAATGTTCAACCATATCGCTAAATATACTAGGCATGCATCTTTGAAATGTGGCTGGTGCATTACATAATCCAAAAGGCATCCTTCGATATGCAAAAGTACCAAATGGACATGTGAAAGTAGTCTTTTCTTGATCTTCCAATGCAATTTCAATTTGGTTGTAACCCGAATAGCCATCTAGGAAACAATAAAATTCATGACCTGCAACTCTTTCTAGGATTTGATCCATGAAAGGTAAAGGAAAATGATCTTTTCTAGTCATTCAATTAAGTTTCCTATAGTCAATGCACATGCGCCAACCAGTAACAGTTCTAGTGGGAATTAACTCATTGTTCTCATTTGTTATCACAGTGACTCCAGACTTCTTAGGTACAACTTGGGTAGGACTTACCCATTTGCTGTCAGAAATAGGATAAATGATTTCATTATCTAGAAGCTTAATGACTTCATTTTTCACTACTTCTTTCATATTAGGATTTAGCTTTCGTTGCATTTCTCTAGAGAGTTTAGCATTTTCCTCTAAATAAATTCTGTGTGTACAAATCAAAGGACTAATTCCTTTTATATCAGCTATGGTCCATCCTAATGCTTTTTTGTGCATTTTCAGAGTTTGTAATAACTTACCTTCTTGATGTGCATTAAGTTTGGAAGAGATTATTACCGGAAAAGTTTCATTTTCTCCCAAAAATGAGTATTTGAGATTGGATGGCAACGGCTTCAAATCAGGTTTTGGTGGTTGAACACTTGAAGGTATGGACTTAATTGGTCGTGGTGGCAATTCCTCAATTTGTGGCCTCCAATTACTTGTCTTTGATTCTTCCTGAAAATAAATCATTTCCAAATCATCAGATTCATCAATCTCAATTTCATTGGAAGTGGTTGGAAATTGATCATGAATTAATTTTTCAGTAAAGTCCACTTCCTGTAAATCATTATCATCTCTAGGTTGCTTGCAAATGTTGAAAATATTCATCTCCAATGTCATGTTTCCAAATGATAGCTTCATCAGTTCATTCCTACAATTAATCAATGCATTAGAAGTTGCAAGAAATGGACGTCCTAAAATAACAGGAAATGAATTACATACTTCAACAGGTTGTGTGTCCAAGACAATAAAATCCACAGGATAAATGAATTTATTGACTTGTACTAACACATCTTCAATTATTCCTCTAGGCACTTTTATAGATCTATCGGCAAGTAAAAGAGTTATAGAAGTTGGTTTTAACTCACCTAGATTGAGACTCTGAAAAACTGAATATGGAAGTAAATTCACACTAGCACCAAGATCAAGTAAGGCTCTTTCAATTTTATGCTCTCCAATAAAGCAAGAAATTGTAGGACAACCAGGGTCTTTATATTTCAAAGCATTATTGTTTTGAAGAATAGCACTTACTTGTTCGGCTAGAAAGACTTTCTTTTTCACATTCAGTTTCCTCGTCACAGTGCATAGATCTTTCAAAAATTTAGCATAGGAAGGAACCTGTTTAATTGCATCCAGCAAAGGTATATTGATCCTTACCTGTTTGAAAATTTCATAAATTTCAGAATTGTGATTGACTTTCCATTGTTTGGTCATGGCTTGAGGAAATGGAAGTGCTGGCGGTGAATCAGTCGTTTCTTTACAATTTTCAGATTCAACCCCTTCCTTACCCTCAGAGATTAACTCATCATCTTTCTCATAAGGTTCAAGAGAGGGTTTTTCAGTAACCTTACCGTTGCGCAGAGTAGTGACTGATTTGACTTGATCCATGTGTTGGCTTCCGAAACTACTTGCATTTGCATTGTATTGCCCCTTAGGATTTTGTTGCGGTTGAGATGGAAACTTACCTTTCTCTTGGAAACTGAGAGCAGATGTTAATTTAGCAAGAGTATCTTTAAAATCTGTCATGTTTTGAACAAGTTGAGTATTAATTGTCTCTTGCTTTTCAATGAAGGCATGCAATGTTTCCTCAAGATTTCTTCTAGGAGGTGGAGCATAAGAAGGTGCATATCCATGAGAATTTTGGAATTTTGGAAAAGGTGCATATATTAGAAAAGGAACAACTATCTTTTATGAAAAAGTACAATGTGAAAATGAAGAAAACAGTGAGTTTGCAATTTTGATGTAATAAATAAATGACTATGATACAATAAAAGAAGTTGAGATGCTGGAAATCCTTTTTATAGTAGAGATTAGTGACCATAATGATATTGTACCAAGAAAGTATTTTCACCCTAATAACCAATTATTCTATCTTGATGGTGATTGTAAAGACAGTGTAGATAAAAAAGTAAAAATTATAAAATCAACTAGTTAGAACATGTGATCAATTAGGGCTTAAGTCTAACATTCCTTAAGCTAACAATGGTCATGGGCAAGCATATTAAACCCTTGTAATAAACAACTAGTTTCAATAGTGTATTAATATAAAGGTAAGGTATTAGTCTATTATGGTACATAATGCTTTTATTATTAATCAAGAAGATTAGTTATAAAAAAGCTTATATATTTTCATCTAAAGTAGTAATATCAGATTTTACAGGAGTTAGGGATACTATAAAAGCACTACAAATGGATTTATTAGTTGTCCATGACTTGTAGTATAGCTTTTTTCATGATTGAAATAAAGACAAACTATAACACCTTACTTGTGTGAGATTAGATACATGTCAATAAGTATGTCTTATTTTCACTACATCAAGTCTTAATATTTTTGCTACCTAATGGATCTATTAAAATTTTCAAAGCTAATCATAAGTCCTTCATGGTGATTTTAGAAATGATAGATGCATGGCTCTACAGGTTGATGTTAATGCAACATAGCTTACGGGCATCTACGAAGTTGCTTATTGATTTTTCTATAAGCAGAAAACATTACGAATAAGACCATTAGCAATTGACTTTCAAGGTCAAGTGCTTTATAATTGGAAACAATTGGTCAAGAATTTGAAATATAAGATTAAATGAGTCACAATGACTTATTTACTCATATAAAGTCTTTGCGGAAGGTTAACAACAACAATATCATATATAAGAACATAATTTATTCATTAAAGTTCAACAAAGATGATAAATCAATCATGCTTGATATAACAAGTCTTCCTCTAGCACCGTTAAATATATAGGGGATGAAAAAGCTAAATTTTAGGATCTACTAACATAAACCAACTTATATTAGACTATTTCCTAGAAGAATATATTCAAAATTTGTATCATTACATACACTTATAAAGACTATTTTGTTTGGAGTTATAATGAGAAACCTAGCCTAGACAATGTTAATGTATATGTTTGTTAGCCAATCAATTAGTTATATGTAACACTAACTTTATTCATGTAAGAAATTTATTATTAGTAAAGACATTATTTGTCTCTAATATTCATTATTGTTTGATTAGTGAGTCTATAATAAAGATAAAGTCATTGAGACAAGTATTTTGCAAATAAAATTATAAAGTGATTATAATTATAAGATTCCTTTTACATTAAAGCATTATTCCTAAATATTATTGATCAATGTTGTATTAAGATAGAACCTTTATTAGAGTTATTGAGACTAGTATATATTATATTTTTTTTCTTTATGAAAGAAAACAATTGTTCTCATAAGCCACAAGGTATGAGAGATATTGTTTAGTACTTAAAAGTGCATTTTTAGCAAGGTTTTATATCATCATTTTACACTTAAAGTATCAATAACTCCTTAACTAGAGCATATTTTATAATATCATGTCTAATACTATAAGATATTTTTATTTTATGGTAAATATTCATCTTAAATGTAGGCATATTGCATAAATGAGAGAATTGATTTATGAATTTAACTTCTGAAATTTAGAAGATAAGGAAAGGGCAAAGCTTAGAAAAGAGATGCTAGTTCAGTCCAAACTAGAACACTATTCGGTCATTGGATCATAACTAGAGCTGTAGGACTTGAATTTATGTCTTCTCTATATAGATGAAAAACTAAGACATAAGTCTAAAACTTTCATGGGAGTTCAAGATTCAAAAATGTCATTTTCAAGTTCAAATTATAGCAACAATAGAGAAGTCTAAATATGTCTCGCAACCTAGATATTGTTCAGTGTTCAGCCCATATCTCGAATTCTAGAAGTCCAAATATCCTCATTTTTCTTGTTGGAAAGATGAGATAATTTTCTAGAACTTTTTTTAAGATAGTTTATTCAAATTTTAATGTTAACAATAACGTTTTGATCAGACGAGAAGATAAGGATTGTCACCAAGTCAAGATATGGTCACCCACTCAACAATTAGTCAACAAATCAATAGTTTTCAATTTTGGCCTATAAAAGGAGACATTTGACATGCGTTTAGACATCTTGTTTTTTAGATCAAGATCATGTTCTTACTCTCTTACTTTATATTTTTTCTGATGCTTAAATTTTACTTATATTAATCTCTTGTTTATGCCTTTCATTTCCTTTTCTTTACTAAGTTAACTTATATCTTATTTATGTTCTTATCTTGTTTATTTATATTTCTCTTTTTTTATTATGTTTAGCTAAGTTTATCATGCCAGCGTGAAAAGGCTACACTAATGGTATAAGAATAAGTATAATATAAACTCAACATGGACTTTAATGTTTGATACTAACATGTTTTGTATTTGTTATCTTATTCACTTTTAATATTTTGCTTGTTAAATGGTTAATCTAGATTTATATTGTATAACACTTGGTACAACAAATACTTGATACTTTTATAACCCAACCGTATGGTATAACTGACACTTGTTCTATGAAAGGAACTTGATTTGTTATTAATATAAGTTATAATCATAAATACCTGACCATATTTACAAGTATTAACATTATTTGAATAAGATAACTAATGCAATCATGTTAATAATTTATAATCTGATTGAAATCTTTTTTGTATGTGGTTTTCAATTGAGTAATTGATTAGTACTTAAAAGTGCATTTTTATCAAGGTTTTCTATAATCATTTTGCACTTGAAGTATCAATAACTCCTTAACTAAAATATGTTTTATAATAACATAGCTAATAATATAAGATACCTTTAATTTGTGGTAAATGTTCATCTTAAATGCAGGCCTATCGCATAAATAAAAGGATTGATTGATGAGTTTAAGTACTGAAATTGAAAAGACAAAAAGATGGCCAAACTTCGAAAAGAGATAATGGTGCAATTCAAACTAGAACACTGTTTGGTAATTGGATCATATCTAAAACTGTAGATCTCGGATTTAAGTCTACTTTATATGGATGGAAAGATAAGACATAGGCCTACAACTTTCATGTTATGATTTAAAAAAGGTTGTTTTCAAGTCCAAATTATAGCAACAATGAAGAAGTCTAAATCTATCCTGCAGCCTAGACACTGTTCAGTGTTCATCCCATATCTGGAGTTCTAGAAGTCCAAATGACCTTAATTTTTTTTCTAGAAAGCTGAGATAATTTTCTACAACTTTCATGTAGAGGTCTAGTTTAAATTCTAACGTTATCAATAACGTGTTAGGCAGACAAGAAGATAGGAATTGTCACCAAGTCAAGAGTTAGCCACTCACTCAACAATTAGTCATTAAATTAATAGTTTCTAATTTTGGCCTATAAAAGGAGGCATTTGCCGTGCATTTAGGCATCTTGGTTTCTAGATCAAGATCATACTCTTGCTTTCTCTCTTTGTATTTTTGTAATGCTTAAGTTTTGCTTTTATTAATATTTTGTTTATGCCTTTCATTTTATTTTCTTTACTTAGTTAACTTTTATCTTATTTATGTTCTTATCTTGTTTATTTATGTTTCTCTCTTTTATTATGTTTAGGTAAGTTTATTATGTCAAGGTGAAAATTTTACACTAATGGTGTAAGAATAAGTATAATGTAAACTTAACATGGATTTTAGTGTTTGATACTAACATGTTTTGTATTTGTTATCTTGTTCACTCTTTAATACTTTACTTATTAAATGACTAATCTAGATTTATATTGTATAATACTTGGTGCAACAAATACTTGGCACTTTCATGGCCCAACCTTATAGTATAACCTACACTTGTGCTATGAAAGGATCTTGATTTTTTGTTAATATAAGTTATAATCATGAATAGCCGGTAACATTTACAAGTATTAGCATTATTCGAATAAGATAATAATGTAATCATGTTAATAATTTATAATCTGATTGGAACCTTCTTTGTGTGTGGTTTCCATTTGAATAATAAGTGTTTATACTATACTTGTTTTAAATACCATTAGTGGATCTTCTAACCTTGATAGTTGTTGTTATCATTGTTTAATCCTTACATTGATTTTCCATGTCAAAGTTCTTATCAACTTTTTTTTCTTCTTCTTCTTCTTCCTCCTCTTCTTTTTCTTCTATTACTATTACTATTCTTATTGTTGTTGTTGTTGTATTGTTGTTATTTATAATTTATACAATTAACCTCCTTGTTATTCAACCTCGGTCTTGTCGTGTTAATTATTACTTCGATACTCCTCCACTTAGGAGAAGACATCAATCTTATAGTCGTGTCAGTAATAAAAATAGTTTACACTATACTTGTTTCAAATATTATTAGTGGATCCTCTAATCTTGACAATTATTTTATTATTGTTTAATCCTCATATTAATCTTACATCTCAAAGTTCTCTTTAACTTATTGTTGTTGTTGTTGTTGTTGTTGTTTTTATTATTATATATAACTTACATAGTTAACCTCCCTATAGTTCGACCCCAGTCTAGCTAGGTTATTTATTACTTCGACACTCCTACACTTGGGAGAAGACATCAATTTTTTGATCATATTAGAAACTCTTAACTAATATGTAAGTGATTTTCTAATGACATGTGACACGACTAAAAGATTGTTGTCTTCTCCCAAGTGCAGGAGTGTTGAAGTAATAAATAACTCGGTAAGACCGGGGTCGAACCACAAAGAGGTTAATTGTACAAATTATAAACAACAATAGTAACAACAACAACAACAACAATAATAATAGT
>NW_011501223.1:28756-31493 GCF_000495115.2 Populus euphratica
CTAATTACCGAACAGTGTTCCGGTATGGATTGCACCGACATCTCTTTTCGGAGTTTAGCCATCTCTTTATCGTTTCAATTTCAATTCTTAAATTCATCAATCAATCCTTTTATTTATGTGATAGGCCTGCATTAAAAATAGACATTTACCATAAATTATAGGTATCTTATATTATTAGATACATTCTTATAAAACATGTTTTAGTTAAGGAGTTATTGATACTTCAAGTGCAAAATGATGATATAAAACCTTGATAAAAATGCACTTTTAAGTACTAATCAACATGTACACTCACCCATATAAAGATGTTATATGAACTGATCAAATATGTCTATAGAAAAGCTGACGTGACAGTTTTGCAAATAATCTGTAGACTTAAGATCACTAAATTATCTTATATAGGGAATGTTATGTTTTAATCATGACTATATGTTCCCTTTATCAATGGTAATAAACTAGCAATTATTGGATATAATATGAATTATATAAAGATATTTGTGTGATTAAGAGAGAATTTATCATCATAATTGAGTTATGAAAAATGCTCCCATTATTCTTAGATATTATTGATTAGGAAACTCTTGCAAAAGGAGGAATAAGATTTGAAAATAGTTTTAAATTTTATTCAATGAATAAATGACTTATATGATTAAAAGATTGATGTTTTATCCTAAGTACAGAAGTGTTGAAATAATAAATAACCCGGAAAGTCCGGGGTCGAATCATAGGGAGGTAAACTATATAAAATTATAAATAACAAATGAAAAGGAGTTGAAGAGAACTTTTGAGATGTGATATTGATGTAAAGATTAAATAAGGGTAAAACAATTGTCAAGGTTAGAGGATCCACTAATGGGATTAGAAATAAGTATAGTATAAACTCTTTTTATTAATCAACTAAAAACCACACATAAAGAAGATTTCAATCGGATGATTTTTCCTTAATAGTTCATATACATTTTTAACATGATTATTGATTAGTACTTCAAATTGTATTTTTATCAGGGTTTTATATTAGCATTTTGCACTTGAAATATAAATAGCTCAACTAAAACATGTTTTATAACAACAAGTCTAATACTATAAGATACCTTCAATTTATGGTAAATATTTATTTTAAATGCAGGCCTATCACATAAATTAAAGGATTTATTGATGAGTTCAACTACTAAAATTGAGAAGACAAAAATAGGGTGAAGCTTAGAAAAGTAATACTGGTTCGGTTTAAACTGGAATACTGTTCAGTCATTGAGTCATATCTTGAGCTGTAGATCTTGGATTACAATTTGGTTTATATAACTAGAAAGCTAGAATATAGACCTAAAATATTAATGAGAATGCAAGACTCAATTCTGCTATAAAAGTCCAAATCTTAGGAAAAACGAAGAAGTCCCAATCTATCCTACAGCCCAGATATTATTCAATGTTTAGCTTATATCTTGAGTTCTAAAAGTCCAAATGACCTCATTGTTTTTTGTTGGAAAGTTGAGACAATTTCCTAGAACTTTCATGATTCAAGTCTGTTTGAATTCTAATATTGGCAATGATGTTTTGTTCAGACAAAAAGATAAGCATTGTCACCAAGTCAAGAGTTGGTCACCCACTCAATAATTAGTCAACAAATCAATAGTTTCTAATTTTTGCTTATAAAAGGAGGCATTTGCCATGCATTTAGGCATTGATTGTGATCAAAAGTATCATTAAGTCTCTTATTTTACATGTGTATTTATTGTTTTTATTTGGGTTTTTATAATAATTGATGTGCTTTTTAGTAATGAAGTTTTTTTTAATGTTTTGCTAGGTTTTTGGAGCTTAAATGAATTATGTGAGAAAATTTAATGTCGGAATTTGGAACAAAGAATTGAAAAGAAATTTAGTTGAATTTTAAAGCAAATCTTGGTTCAAATAAGTGCTCCAAATTTTCTCCAAAAAATCAATTATATTCCAATGTTAAAAAAGATTATTATATGATCTATTTCAAGCCCAAACTTGCCTTATATTGTGTGCAAACTTCAACCATTAAACACTCAAGGTTTCAATATCAATCTTAGCCCAAGTAATAGGTATATTTGTATCCTTATATGATACTTAAATTCAGCCCCCAATCAACCTTCAAATCAGCCCAAACACAATCCATGATCTTATATACCCACACAACAAATAATAATTGATTTATTTTAGGTAATCCATTGATCCAAGAGGATAAGCACATTGATGGAAAGCCGGAGGGGACATTGTTACATTATTTTGGGTCAAAAAGAAGAAAGAGACAACTCATAAAGGAGGAAAAAAAAGTGCACTAAAGTGGTTTCCAAGCTGACCTGATTTGATTTTTCAGAATACCTTTTAGTTTTTTGCCCATGAATTTTGATTCAGGTGCCCAAATGAGTTGTTCTTTAATTATCTAAAAAAGGTGACAAAATTTCCTAGAAATATGTCTATAATAGGCATCTCCCAAAAAGGCCTCTAGGAGGTTCTAAATTGCTGTCCAAAGTTAGCATCATATTTGTATTTGAAATTGTATTGTGTTCTTCTTTATAGATTTCAGTTCTTTAGTTTGTAAAACTCATTATTTCAGTTTGATTCAAGTTATTTCATGTTTATTAAAGTGTTCTTATATATAATCATGGTTGACTAATCTCTTTCTTGGATACAAGTCAAGGATGATGGTGGTTGAGGTGAGTTCTTTAAGATATGAATGAATCTTAATGTTTATCTTCTCATTTTCTTCATGAAT
>NW_011501223.1:33673-35701 GCF_000495115.2 Populus euphratica
ATGGTGTAAGAATAAGTATAATGTAAACTTAATATGGACTTTAATGTTTGATACTAACACGTTTTGTATTTGTTATCTTGTTCACTTTTAATATTTTGCTTGTTAAATGGTTAATTTAGATTTATATTGTATAACTCTTGGTATAATAAATACTTGGCACTTTCATAGCCTAATCTTATGGTATAACCGCCATATGTGCTATGAAAGGAACTTGATTTGTTATTAACATAAGTTATAATCATGAATACCTAACAATATTTACAAGTATTATCTTTATTCGAATAAGATAACTAATGTAATCATGTGAACAATTTATATTCCGATTGGAACCTCCTTTGTATGTGGTTTTTAATTGAATAATAAAAGGAGTTTATACTATACTTGTTTGAAATACCATTAGTGGATCCTCTAACCTTGATATTTGTTTGTATCATTGTTTAATCCTCATATTAATCTTACATCTCAAATTCTTCTTCTTCTTTTTACTATTGTTCTTTTTATTGTTGTTGTTGTCGTTGTTTTTATTTTTATTATTTATAATTTATAATTTATATAGTCAACTTCTTTGTGGTTCAACCCCGGTCTTGTCGGGTTATTTATTACTTCGACACTCCTGCATTTGGGAAAAGATATCAATCTTTTGGTCATGTCAATCATTATAATTATCTTATGTTAGTAATACCATGATTTTAAATATTGTCAGGAATTCATGATGTTAACTTATGTTAACAACAAATCAAGTTTTTTTCATAGCACAGGTGTTGGTTATACCATATAATAAAATATGAAAGTATCAAATATTTGTTATACCAAAGGTTGTACAACACAAATCTAGATTAATCATTTAATAAGCAAGGTATTATGAATTAGTAGGATAAAAAGACATGACATGTTAATAACAAACTTTCTTAGATATAAACATTAAAGTCCATGTTGAGTTTATATTATATATATTCTAACACTATTAGTGAAACCTTTTCACTTTAACATAATAAACTGAGCTAAATATTATGAAGAAGAGAAATATAAATAAACTATATAAGAACATAGTTGTGAAGAAAAGCATAAAGAGAGATTAATGAAAGCAAAACTTAAACATTGCAAAATACAAAGAAAGAAATCAATAATATGATCTTGATATGAAAACAAAGATGCCTAAATGCATGGTAAATATCTCCTTTTATATGTCAAAATTCAGAACTATTTATTGGATGACTAATTGTTGAGTGGGTAGCTAGCTTCTGACTTGGTAACAATCCTTATCTTCTTTTCTACAGAAAACATCACTGCTAATTATAATTTGAACAGATAATCTTTATAAAAGTTTTGGACAATTGTCTCAGCTTTCCAATAAAATAAGAATGAGTCATTTGGACTTCTAGAACTTAAGATATAGGCTGAACACTGAACAATATCTAGGATGCAAGATAGATTTTGACTTATCTATTGTTGCTACAATTTGAACTTGAAAATATTTTTTTAAATCTTGGACTCTTCATGAAAGTTTTAGGCCTATATCTTTGCTTTCTATCCATATAAACTAGATCTAAATCCAAGTTCTATAGCTCTAGTTATGATCTAATAACCAAATGGTGTTCTAATTTTAATTCAACCAACACCTCTTTTCTAAGCTTAGCCCTTTCTTTTTCTTCTGAATTTCAGTAGTTAAACTCATCAATCAATCATTTGATTTATGTGATAGACCTGTATTTAACATAAACATTTACCATAAATTAAAGTATCTTATATTATCAGACTTGTTATTATAAAACATGCTCTAGTTAAGGAGTTACTAATATTTCAAGTGCAAAATGATGATATTAAACCTTCATAAAGAAATAAAATTTTAAGTACCAATCACCCTCTGATTAGTACTTAAAAGTGCATTTTTTATCAAGGTTTTATGTTATCATTTTGCACTTGAAGTATCAATAACTCCTGAACTAAAACATGTTTTATAATAATATATCTAATAATACAAGATACCTTTAATTTATGGTAAATGTTGATTTTAAATACAGGCCTATC
>NW_011501223.1:35741-35913 GCF_000495115.2 Populus euphratica
GAACATTGTTCGGTAATTGGGTCATATCTGATTCTGTAGATCTCATATTTAGGTCTACTTTATATGGATGGAAAGGTAAGACATATGCCTACAACTTTTATATGAAGCTCAAGACTTAAAAAAGTCATTTTCAAGTCCAAATTGTAGCAATAACAAAGAAGTCCAAATCTGT
>NW_011501223.1:37266-52625 GCF_000495115.2 Populus euphratica
TTGATAACTTTAAGAACTTAAATTGTAAGGATAAAGAGATGGTCAAACTTAGAAAATAGATGTTGGTACAGTCCAAACCGAAACACTGTTCGATAATTGGGTCATATCTGGAACTGTAGATATTGAATTTAGGTCTAATATGGATGGAAAGGTAAGATATAGGTCTACAACTTTTATACATATCAAGATTTAAAAAGGTCATTTTCAAGTCTATGAATTGGGTAACTCGGTCAACATGTCAAACCCAAAAATTCACTATTTAATACTTTGCTTGTTAAATAAATGACTAATCTAGATTTATGTTGTATAACACTTGGTACAACAAATACTTGGCACAACAAATACTTGGCACTCTCATAGCCCATACTGTATGGTATAACTGACACCTGAGCTATGAAAGGAACTTAATTTATTATTAATCTAAGTTATAATCATGAATGCTTGACAATATTTCCAAGTATTAGCATTAATCGAATAAGATAACTAATGTAATCATGTTAACAATTTATAATCTGATTGGAACCTTTTTTGTGTGTGGTTTCCAATTGAATAATAAGAGTTTATACTATACTTGTTTGACATATCATTAGTGGATCCTTTAACCTTGATATTTGTTGTTATCATTGTTTAACCCTTACATTAATCTTCCATCTCAAAGTTTTCATCAACTTCATCTTATTCTTCTTTATTATTATTGTTACTACTACTACTACTACTACTACTACTACTACTACTACTATTACTAGTATCTACTATTAGTATTGTTGTTGTTGTTATTATTATTATTGTTGTTGTTTTAGTTCTCTAGGCTTTTCCCTTTTCTTTCAATTTGTTTCTTTCTCCTTCATTACTAGTTTTCTCATCTACTATGCTTTGCTATTGCAGATTGCCATGGGTCTGTTCCAGTTTTTTGGTGTTTGTTATAAGTTGTGGGAGGATATATCATCGTTGCTGCTGCTATGGATGGAAAGATAGTCTGGTGATCAGCTATGACTATTATATCATTTGGTGTTATTAATCTTACTTGGTTATGACTAACTAAAAGAGCTGAGGTATCATCAATTAAGATATGAAGGAGCTATCATGTGCGATTCTCGATAGTAGTTGAAAAAAAATAGAGAGAAAATCACTGTGGATGAAGGATGAAAAAAAATGAGTGTCATTTTGGGGGAACTAGAGTAGAGGCTAAGGCCTATGGCATGGTATGACAGATAGGTTTGTTACTGCTGCTCTTATTGAACCTAGGTTGGTGGTAACCACGAAGGGAAACTGATGTTGAGTTTGTTGGTGGTGGTGCTAACAGTTTATGAGGAAAGGCTTCTACTAGGGAAGCTATGGTTTTAGTGGCTTTTGGGAAAGATCAGAGAGGTTGGTTCCAATAATGATTGGGTTTTCTCGTGATAATGATTTGTTAGGTTTTTTGGTTCTAAAAAAGAGATAGGTGTTGGCGAGGTACACAGTGAGCGGTAAGTGGTAAGCTAACAAGTAGTGGAGGAGGTAGTGGTTTTTTTTTTTTTTTTTGGTTTCTTGGAAGCTAAGCATTAAGGAAGATGATGGAGGGTTCGACTGATTAGTGTGATTGGTTCCTTAGCGGTGATGACAGTTGGAATAGGTTAATTGGGTCTAGGGTTTTTTGTATTGTGTCTTTTTTTAAGGAAAGTATGTGAGCTAAGAGAGTGTGGAATATGTGAATATTTTTTTTTGTTTTTTCTTTTATTTTCTAGTCTCCCCTAAATTTTCCTCCCTTTCTCTTTGTTTGTGTAACCACCTATTTATAAGTGAAAAGTTTCTTTGGCTTAAAGGTCAAACAAATCAAGATCAACCATTGGATTTGAAGAATAAATTACAATTATTCATTTACTAACTTAGAGAGAAAAAAATGGACCTTCAGATAAGAGAATTAATTGTAAACCATGTGATTACAAAAATGGATTGCTTGGTGAGAGGGTTTTCAATTTTCAAATTAGTCCTCTTCCTTCCACAATTACAATTAGATCACTAAAAAAACTAAATGTATTTTTTTTTCTTTTTCTAGTTTTTTTTAATTTTAAATTCTTTGAAAAAGACACCATAATTGATGTAAATACATTAAAAACATATTTTTAGGTTTTCTATTTTTTTGGTTTTTTTTAAATTATCAAAAATTAAGTAAAAAATTAGGTAGCAACAACTTTCAAAGGATATACTATCTCCTTCCTGTGGGATTTCTTCTTAGTATGGATAAAGATATTCTTCAGTCATATTTATTGGTGTATTAATGATAACAGACTAATGTACATAGGGGATAAAATCAATATAGTTTTGAAAATGGGTGACAAAGGAAGGTTTTTGATGAGCAAAGCTTGAGGATGTTATTTTTAATGTTTAAAGATTAATGGTAGTTTGAGGTTCTTGATTCTTTTCTTTGTTTGGGAAATACTTAGTGTTTGTTGAGAAGAATTGGGGATTTGATAAAGAAAAGAGAAGAGTTGGGTATTAATTGAAGAATTGGTGAATACATTATAATTTAAACATTATAGTTCTCATAATCTTAAACATTGCACCTAAAGCCAAAAAAATATTTCATTTTGAAATTGTTTAATTAGTAGAGATGTTACAAAGTGAAATATGGTTGACATTTTAGAAGAATAATGCTTGATATTTTTATATCATTTATGGTTGATTTGTTAATTGATTTAAACATAAAAAAGATAGGTCAATATTCCTTTATTTATCTTAAACAAAGGAATATAAGGAGCATTATTTATATAAAAAATAATTCATCCATCAATCATATGATTAAGAATAATAGTTGTTCATTAATAGTTTTAAAACAAACCCTCTTTTATTCTAAACCCATTAGGATTAAGTTTAGAACTCTACATTTTGTTTGACTAACAAGGTCACTATTTGCTTTTATTAATGATTAAATTTCTAATTATAATTTCTTATCATTAAAAAGAAAAGGTGATGAATATATAATATATTTATTAAGAAATCAATGATTGATTAAAAGATTGATGATGATCAATCATCAAGACTTTTTTACCTGATAAAAAAAATATCATGTCATAAAGAATAAATTTTAAAAAGATTAAGGCATGCTAAAGTGATATTAATATAGAGGAAACAACCCAACTGCACGAGAGGATATTTGAGACAACAATATACTTTTTTCTTTTAATAAACATCAATAGTTGGATCTCTTATGTAACATTTAAGAGATCACTAAATTGACAATTACCTAATATTCATAGTTATTATACTAGTTTTTTTATTTTTATCTCACTTTTCAGAGCGAGTAGTGTTTATTAGTGAGTAATAGCACTGTTCATAGTAATTGAATTTGAAAAGCACTAAGATCTTGATTGAGCTAATAAGTTTTATACCTTATATTGTGATAGAGTTTATAATTTATTATATAGGCAAAAAAAAGAGAATAATTTATGTATTCAATTTTATATTATGCCAAATTAAATGAATACTAGGTAGCATAGGAACCATTCAATGTTGCTTTCACTTCGCTAAACATTAACTTTTAGAAAACCATTAATTTTTTTATGTTTTGAACTCCATTGTTTCTTTGAATATTCTTCAACTTTTTATAAGCCATGCAACCCATTTGTGTAAGCTCTTGTTATTTGGATTAATAAGAATCTACAATGTCCTTTATGCGTTTTTTAACATGTTTTTCTCTAAAGTCTTAGTTAAAAAAATATCTTAACAATTAAAAGATTATGCAACTAAATAAACAGGTAAATCCTAAAGATTATGAATTGATTTTGAAATAATGGACACTAATGATTGCAAGGCAGATATTTATATGTAAAAAAAATCATGTAGCCTACACAAATGTAAGGTGGATATGACTTATATACCTTAAAATAGAAGTTTCAAATTGAGCACAAGAACATGGACTAAATAAGGAGCTACTTCACCGTGATAAAATTTTTTAAATGTAAATAAATGTCTTCCTATATGAAATTTTTTTAAATTGTAATTAAACTTGGCCCAAATCAACATTAAACACTCTCGACTGAATTTTCTGCCTAACCCATGTTTTAAAGTGAACTATTCAAAGTTTATTTTGATATGACTCATTAACCTTAATATATTCAAAGATAACTTGGAAAACCGATAAAAATATGATTTGACCTTACAAGAATTTCAAGATAATATATTTTTACAAAAAATATATTGAAACTATGATATATTGGATTGATTTGACTTCGCAACTTACCCAATCAAACTTGCAATCCATGACAATCCAAGTCATGGATTTCATTGGGTTTAATAATTTTATTTTTTAAATTATTTTATTATTTAATTATATGATACAAAATTAGGATTTCAAAAATTTAGCTCCAACCTCATGTTAAGACGTTTGTTTGAAACTAAAATAATCATATGGAAAGCAAATGAAAACCAATTATAAAGGCAAATTTCCAATCAAATCAAGTTAACCCACCAAATATATGATCCTGTCACAAACTTAACTAGGTTTTAATAACTTTGTATTTTTTAAACTAATTTCTTATTTAATTATACGAGAACAAAACTAAGCATTCATAAAATTGAGCACTAATCACATATCGAGATGTTTGCTTGGGATTGGATAATATCATAAAAAGAAAATCAAAAGAAATTATGAAGACAATTTAAAATTATAAAACATTGAATGATACAATTTGATAAAAAAAAAAGCAAAGAAAATAAATAAATCAAAGTTATAAAAGGGGAGGTGTTTCATTGTTCATATGAACAATCACACACTATTAGTAAGTACATGTTCTTTTGATTTTTAAGATAATAAACTAGATCATTGCCCGCACTACATTATGGATTAGATCTTTTTTTTTTTAAGTAAAAAAGCTAGACGTTGTTGATGTGTTTTTTAGTAGAAAAGAATTTAAACCATGTGGGAATGACCTGATGTGACCTAGTTAATTTAACAGTCCAAAGATAACTCAGATTACCTTTAAAAAATATAGTTTGACTATCTTGGTCTCATAATATGAATAGCAAATTTGATAAGTTAACTCGGTTCACTAGGTCGATGTAATATGTTTATGTAAAAATATTTTCAATATATATATATATATATATATATATATATTATGAGACCAAGATAATCACATAAAAAATAAATTGAAATTATAAAATTTAATTCCCAATTAATCCAATGTTGAAGGTTGAAGGATGAAATTGAAAAAAAAATCTATTTTGAGAAAAATTAAAATATAAATAACTCGAGTCAATCTAGGTTAACTTGTCAAATCCACAACTTGATTCATGTGACTATGATAATCCCATATGAATCAAATCAAAATAAATTATGAAGCTTAATTTTTAACAAAACCTAATATTGAAGGATAAAATTAAAAAAATCAAATAAAAAAATACTCGAGTCAAACGGGGTTAACCCACCATATTCATGATCCAAGTAATGAGACCAAAATAACTTTATAGAAAATAAATAAAAATAAATTATGAAGTTTAATTAAAAATTAATCACATATAAAAGGATAAAACTTGAAAATAAAATTAACTAAAAAAACTCAAGTTAATCCGTTAAACTAAAATTGATATAAACAAACTAATAAAAGGATAAATAATTAAAAAAACCTAAACCTTATAATAATAATAATAAAAAAAAAACAATGTTTATTTGTTTTTTTATGTATATAGATATGCGCTCAACATGAGGTTATCAATTAATAATCTAATGATTTTTATTTAAACTAATATTATGATGATTAATTATTAATTATAGGAATTACCGGTATCATAACCATAAAGTATAAATAATCGTACAACAAAATATATTAATATTTAAAATATTAATTCATATTAATATTTTGCAACATTTTTTGCATTTAATGAGAACTCAATTTTGTATAGAAAATGGACCTAGAACAAATTTGATCGTTAAAAAAAGTTTAGTTAGTTAATTGAATACCCTCATTATTATATAAAAAGATATGTTACACAACCAGTTTGACATAAAATTAGAATTAGAATTAAAATTAGTGGAAACGCTTTAAGAAAAATAAGGTATTAGACACCAAAATGAAGTTTTTTTTTTTTAATTTGAAAAAGAAAATCACTTACTTTATTACTATTTTTACACGTACCTTTTTACATTTTAAAACCAAACATAAAAAAATTCAATGATAAAGATTGTCCCTATTACCATTCTTTCAATCATCACAAATTTATAATGGTTTATAATTTTTAAAATCTAATGAGATTTAATTTTTTTTTATAGAAAATAATTATAATAATTATTATAATAAAATAATTGATTTGTTTATTCCAAACTATATAGTACGGGAATAAAAAACAGAAGAGAGAGGAAGAAATAGCAGGTGTCGTAAGCTCGGCTTGGGAGCGGGAGCAATGGCGTTAATAAGACCCTCATTATCTCACACTCCGAAAAGTGAAGAGAGGACGCAGAAATCAAAACAATCAATGGATAGAGAATGGGGTTCGAAGCCAGGCAGCGGAGGCGCCGCCTCCGCCCAGAACGAGGCAATCGACCGCCGCGAACGTCTCCGACGTCTTGCCCTGGAGACAATAGATCCGGCAAAAGATAGTTGATAGAAACTATGTTGGCTGGTTTGGTGCTGAAAAATTGAATAGTATATATCTGATTAATCTCCTTAATCTGATATTTTGAGTTCAAAGTAAAACATATTGCATGGACTATGTTGATCCTTGTAAGATTAAGATCTAATGAAAAGGCTTTGGAAAATAAACAGTGGTAGCTTGTTGAGGCTAAAGGTTAAAAAAGATTGTGAATGAATAGAAAAAGTAAACAGAGAAAGCAAATGGGTCAAGTTCTTGAGATTGATTGTTTGTGGTTTTAGATGACAAGTTAAAGGCTTCGATTTAGAACCAAAAATGGTTTCATAGGATTTGTTTCTGCTACACATATTGCATGGCTTGACTAGAAATATTCAATTTGGAACTTGGGTTTAGTTATACTTCAAACCTATGCCGACAGTAATGCTGTTTGGTGGCAAGGAAAATATCCAGTGGTACTTTATCTTCATTTATGGTTTAGCTAGCAGTTGTTATAGCTTTATTATGTCAAGGGTATTGTGGTAGTTGTTGTTTATGAGTGTTCTAGGGCTCAAACTTTCCATTCAACTTAAAACTGTCCATCCTTGGTGTTTGGCAGTGTTGTCAAGGTGAAAGGCGCTAAAAGCACCAAGCATGGAAAATGCCTGAGGCACTAGGCGCATGCCTAGATGCTCACCCAAATGAACCAAGGCTCAACCTAAATGATTTTTAAAATTACATGTAATATAATATTATATTATAATATATAAATCTAAAATATATACCAATTAAGATTATATCATTTTGATTCAAAATATAAAATACCAAATATAAAGTTACATTTTTCACCCTTAAAACAAAATAAGATAATTTAAAGTAGTAACTAGCCAAATAGATTAAAACGCAAACTTAAATATCATCATTATTGTTCATTAATCTTCAAAAACATCATCCATGCTTTCCTCTCCGTTTAATTCCTCTATATCCTCCATTTCATGATTATAATCCAAATCTTCATCTTTTAAACCATACTGCACTTGTTTAAAACTAGAACTTAATCCCTTTTTATGTGTAGTTCTAGCACTTGATGATCCTATACTTCTCAACTTCGTCTGTTGTCTATTATTGGTTCTTGGTTCTCCAGCTCTAGTTGCCCTTGCCACATCACCCCAAGTTAAAGTGTCTCCATCAAACACCAATTCATCTGAACCTTGCGAGTGTACAATACAGTTAAGATCATTTCAATTTTTTTATGATAAAAGAATAATAAGATCAAATGTCAAAGTGCTTACATGTTCAAACACACTCCACTTATGTTCACAACCCACGACAAGTTAAGCTCAAGATTTTGATAGCTAATTTTTGTAAATTTGTAGTGGAACTTCCAAACAAGCTCTACCTTTAAGCTGTCAAAATTATGAACAAATAATTTAAAATTTTAAGGGTTGAATGTAATAAATGAATAATTTTAATTTTTTTAAGAAATTAATGAATATTTCCTGGAGACTTTGTGTTTCTTGATTGAATTGCAAAAAAGATTTTTAGCTCGCTTGTATACTAACAACTCACTCATGATTATATGTTGAACATCACTACTAGAAACCAATTTTTCAATGCATTGATACAACCCATTGATCACTTCTTGACCTGTTTCAATAGATGAATCACTATATTATCACTATATTAATTTTAAAAATACTTTTAGGAATGTAATTGTATTAAAAATTTGGTTTTCGTTTCATTAAATTAATATGGAAAAATTAGTTACTCAAAATAAACAATAAAATATTTTATATAATTTAATAATTTGTAATAATTAAAAAATGAATGAATTAAAGTAAATTAATATTTTAATAAATTGAATAAAATTAATCAAAGAGTGATTTATATAAAAAATGTTTTTCACTGAATGAATGAGTTTTGAATATTATGAAAGAAAATGAATATCATTATTAAAAAATTAATATAATAATTTGTATTTTGTTTTGTCTCGTCTCTTTAACTAAACATAGCACTACAACATTCACTATTTCTTGTAGATCATTACCAAACATGACTCCGTCTTCATCACCATCCCATCCTTGTCTCTTCTGTTTAGAGACAATAACCAAACACTATTTTATAGAACTTCGAACTTGAAAATAATGGGAAAGCCTTTTGTTTTGAGCAAATTTGGCAGATATGAATTTTACTTTTAAGACATTGGTTCATTGTTGCAATCTCTACTGTCGAGCACTAATCACACTTTTTTCTTGGAGATTCGTGTGAATTTCTATATGTTTATTACTTGTTGACGTGTGTTCTTCGTATCTGAACTTATTCTGCAAAAAGAGTAGTTGATTAAGACTGCATATTGGTTCTGAACTTCCTAACTGATAACTATGTATATGTGACCTGGTTTAGAATGCAAGCTAGGAAATTTCTACTGTATAACCAGTATATAGTGGAGATGAGCTTGTCTGTAGGTTGCTTAGTTGGGACATTGTATTTTTGGGCATGGTTGTTAGAATTTTACAAATTCATGTGCAAACCGATGTGAATCATGCGGGGAATCTTAGATGTTAATGAATTGTGTGATTCAATCATGATTTGATTTGATTTAATACGATTCATTGAATTTTATGAGTCAACTCAAATAGAAAATGAAAGTAAAATACATAATTGTAAAAGAGATTGCAAGAATAGGAAGGCTTAGTCTAGAAGTCATGAATGACACCAATGTGTAAGCAATTGTCTTTGATAAATGTTTGTACTTGAAACGGAAATGAGCTCTAAATTAATTTTCACGAAGGAGGAAAAGGGTGAAAGAAAACAAGAGTGCCAAAGTCAACAAGAATGACGAAGGTGATATTGATGTTGGGAAAGATTGCCAATTTTTTTAAAAAACTTGGAAATCTAGTAGTTTAACTAGTTAGAAGGTGGCTTTAAATGTATTATAAGTTGAATTGTTAGAATGGTCATGTACCAATGAACAATATGTTCAATTTGGATAGTTGGGGTTGTTTAATGACTAACAACTAATAAATGGTTACTTGATCATAAAGTAAATAGTTTTTGTTTTTTGGTTCTGGTTCATAAAGTAAAGAGTTTATGTTTTTGGTCTTTGAGTAGTCAAAATTGGCAGGCCTGCATATCGGGTGACAAAGCAATTCGATCCAGAGACAAAGCAGAGGTCTCTTCTCTTCCAGATTGAATATCCTGAGATAGAGGAAAATACAAAGCCAAGACATCGATTTATGTCATCTTATGAACAGGAAATTTCCTTTTCTTTTTTCTCATGACCTTTTTTTCTTTCTCTAACTTTTTTATTTTTACTTTTCTTTTCCGTTGATCTATTACCTTGTCAAGTGTTTAGTGACCAAAAATTTATTTGGTTGAAATTACTTATGAATTACAACTCAGCCTTTGCTTAAGAACTTGACTTTTGATTGTTGATTTTGACTGTAACTGAAATAATCAAACGAGAAACTGAAAGTGTTATTTATAAAATTGTTGCCGAACATATTTGGCAACTTAAGCAGTTTGTCAAAAGCAAATGATGTAAAATTAAGTCATTCATAACTATTATGAACTCCCACTAAAATTTCATCCCGTTTCTTCACTGATTTATGGTAAAAAATACTTAGTAAATTATGCTTTTTAATCTCTCATTGCTCTCAAGATGAATGGTTTTCTATCCTTCGATTAATCTTGGCCCCCTCTTCTTATTCTTGTCTCCTGGTGAATAAAAACTATGATCAGATCTTTCTAACTTGGGGTATGTTGTCGTGGATGCAGAGAATCGAGGCCAATGATAAGAGGTTTCAGTATCTTTTATTTTCAGCAGAACCTTACGAGATAATCGCTTTCAATGTATGCTCATAAGTGGTAATTAAATGTTTCTTACTTGTAAGTTGATGTTTAGTTCTAGTAATATTTATCATTTGTGCTTGTTTATTTTACAATTTCAGGTTCCTAGCACAGAAATTGACAAATCTACTCCGAAGTTCTCACATTGGGATCCAGACTCCAAGATGTTCACGGTTAGTATTTTGATTCTCGAACTGTTTCATGTCTTTTGATTGTCATGCCTTCGGACCCCATGTATTAATGTTATTTTGAAGTATTGATATGTCTTTTGATTGTCATGCCTTCGAATCCCATATATTAATGTTATATTGAAGTATTGAAGCAGTCTTTTGCAGATTTTCACTTGCGTCTTGTGTAACTTTGTCTGCACCGAAAACATGAAGAGACCTGGATCGTTTCTAGATTTCACTCCTTTGGGTGTGATTGCATTCAAGATTCCATTTGTTACTACATCTTCATAAACTGAGTGGACAAAGATCACCTACAAGTGGATTTTAGTACCAACTTCGTGGTCCCTTTACATTAAATTCTAATATGTTCTTAAAGATAAATTGATCATCTAACTTATTTGTGAATATATCTGACTTGAATGTCTAATGCACAGTTGCAGCTATATTTTAAATTGAAGCCACCAGAGGCGAACAAACCTCAATCTGTTGCTGCAGCTGACAGCACAGTGCCTTCCCAATCACCACCGCCCCTGCCACTGCAAGGACCTCCAGCAGGATCTAGACCCCCTCCACCGGCGATGCCTGCATCATTAGCCCCTCCTCCACCTCCTGCCATGGCTAATGGCCCTAGGCCTATGCCTCCAGGTGGAGCTCCACCTGCCCCACTTCCACCTCCTGGTGGCAGTGGTGCGATGGTGAATTTCACACCTGGCACTCAGGCGGGCAGGCCCTCATCAATGATGCCTCCCCAAGGTTTTCTTGGGCAACAGATGCAGGGCCAGACAATACGTCCTCCTCTGCTAACTCCCAACATGGGACAGTAGGTTCTCTAGCTTTATGTTTTCGTTAGCACATTTATGTAGTCAAACAATCCTTGTACTCAGTTGATGGATGCTTGTTTGAAGATCTGAATGTATTATGTAATTCATGGCCTCAAAGCTCAGCAAGAATGTGTTTATTGTGTGAACGGGGCAAATCTAAGAAAGACTAAAGCTAGACAATTTTATATTATTAATCATGGGATAAACATTCGTAGCAGCTCCATTTGTTTATTTCACAGAGTAACTCCCAGAACAGAATCTACCTTTGTGCTTGCAAAATTTAGTCAATTGAACTCAATTGTACTAAATTACAAAATCAATACCAATTTAAATTTACGAAAATGTTTAATAAAAAAAAAACAATTGTTTGAAAAAAATCAAAATTTTGGAAAATCTTTCTTCTATAAAAATGATTTTTTTAATAAATAAAAAATATAAGACAATCACATTCAGGAAATGCTTTTCTATAGAACTTGCATGTTTAATAATTTTCAAGCCATTAAAAATCTAATTTTTCTGAAAATAAGAAAAAATGTTTGCAAAATACTCAATCATTAAAATATTTGAGAATGTTTAAGAATGGTCGCCAAGAATTTTCAAATCTTTTTAATTTTTACTTCATAAATTTTAATTAGTGAAATATTTAGGGAAAAAAAACAATTCTTATAATTTTCTTTAAATTTTGCAGATACAATAAAATCCCTAAAATATTGAGTTCTTTTTGTGTAGTCTTTTTTATCTCTTCTTATTATTTTAAAAGGAATATTAAAAGGGATTTTAGAAGTTAAATTAAAGAGTAATTAATATACATATTTAATGAGATGTTTACAAAAAAAAAAAAAAACATTAATATGTTAACTAAATACAAACAATTGTTTATTTTCATGTAAGGATAGAAATGCTAAAATTGATCGTAAATAATAAAGCTATTGACGAAGTTCAAAAATTCAAGAATATAAAATAATAAAGCTATTGACCTTGTGGTTTGTATGGATTTTAGAATATAAAATTTAGTATTGAGATAATAGTTGATTAATATGTTAAAGTATTTGGATTTTGAATACCTACGAGAAAACAGTTTTAATTGGAGGAACTTAAAAATCATCTGATTGTAAAGTCAATATCTTTTAAAATATAAAGACAATAGATAATTAAAAAATATGAACCTTTATTATGAAGCTTTCATGGTATTTATAGCCTATAAATTGTCTTTATATAAAATAAAGGTTTGCAATATAATTACAATGATAACATTTAATAAAAAAAATATTTTTTATATGATGTGAATATGATGGGTTCTTAAATGACTTTTATGTAATTATCCTAATAGCTTTTAATGAAAGATAAATATCTATTATTTGGTGTGATAGGTCCTTGAGGATCTTTAACTTTTCCCAAATAAAATTGTTTTTTTGTAGGTATTTAAGACCTTAGTGAATTTAGAGTTCTTTAGATTGAGAAGAAATTCAAATATTTTAACATATTAATTAACTACTATCCCAAACACCAAATAACTTTTTATTTTATGTTCTTGGATTTTTGAACTTCATCACTTACAATAGATCATAAATAATAAGATTGATAAAACTTAAAAAGTTTTAATTTACAAAGGGAACTAAGAAGCAGTCTATCAGATAATCAAGAGTCATAATCAATCGAAAAGAAACGATTAAGAGCATGAGTTTAAGTACATGCAAAATAACCATAAAGTACAATTTTATTCAAATTAGGAGATCATAGATTAAACTACCAAGTAGTTTAACTTAGTTAAGATTCTTGTTATTATCAATATATGATAAGTTTAGTTTTTGTTATGATTTATTATGTAATATCTTTATCTAATATTTAAAAATGCACATAAAACTCTAATATTATAACAATGTAAATAGGTTATATCAACTATCATGGAGTATAACCATCTCCATATATGTTGTGTTTCTTGAAATATATAAACATAACAAACATAATAAATTTATATTTTTTTCATGAGTCACTAGAATCCTGCTAGATAATCTAAGATTGTTTAGGATTTATGGGAAAATTATCTAAAAATTAGATTTGTTTTGGGATTTGATGAACTTTTCAAAGTTGAGTTATTGTAAACCATAAGTCATTTAATTGTTTAGCATCCAACAATAATCCATACAAACCACGAGATCAAAATTTTTTAAACCTTTTTAGGAAAGAGGGATTGCTATGCTTTGAGTATTAGTTTTTTTTTTACTATTTTTTTCTCTAATCATCAATTAGAAAATGTGAGGCATAATATTTTATTTATAAAAAAACTTGATAAACCTATTAATGATAATTTATTACTTTGCCTCTTGAAAATATGACATATATTATTTAAGAACAGTTCTAGAAATTTATGCAATCAAGTTTTTACTTTATTTTTTTAGATCTAAAATTGTAATCCTATATATTAATTATATTCTAGTATTTAATTTCTATAACTTATTTACAATCAAGTTCCACTTGATTAATCATTTTAATTTAATTTCTTACCAATAATTTTTAATGTATCTGATCTATTAGGTTCATAATATATTAACAAAAATATAAATCAAAATCCTATAAAAAAACATAATTATATAAATTAAACAATTTAGCTTACTATTAATTAAATAAATAGATTGATTTATATTGAAAGTATAACATCTAGCAAAGTGTAACATCTCACAACGTGTTATAATCCATCAAATATTATGAAAGTTACATGTGGTTTGACTGAACTTTTTATAATCAATTTCTTAGTAGAATATATGAAAGAATTATCCTAATTCACTTAGTGTGATAAGTCATTAATTGATAATTCAAAACATTTATATAGTTCATGTTATATCTAATATCTATATAATTATTACCATTAATCAACGCAATGTGCAGTTATGATTAAAATATAGCATTCCCTATATAAAATAACACAAGCATCTTAAGTATGAGGATAAATTTCATATGAGTCTTTTCATAAACACGATTAATCTCTCCATATGAGTTTATCATGAATGTTAGTTCAATGTAAATGTCATTTAAATAGTATTTATATATTAGTTTCAAATATCACTTATACCTCAACTTATGATAATAATTTATTTTAACAACTCTAATTAATGTTTAATTTTAATAGAGCATTGACTAGAAAATTTATGAATAATTTTTTTATGTAATAAATATCATCATAATTATAACAATTTTATAATTTCTTTTACAAAGTATTTTTCCACCAAAAATTTTATCTTTACTTCTAACTCATTAATCAAATGTAAATAAATGCTAAAGATAAAGAATGACTTCATTAATAAAATATATATTTTTACATGAATAAAGTTAATATCACATATAATTAATTGACTGGTTACAAGGCATATATATATATATTAAAAGTATATTCAATTCCTATAATTTATTTATCTTTTTTTTTCTTTCTAAAGGGTTTTACTGTTTTCTTTTATTCACAACTTTCTCTTTATTACTTTCCTTATTTTTTGCATTTAGGTTCCTATAATCCATGTCTCCCTAAACTAATGTCTTTTTCTACACGATGGTGCTTTTTAGAATAAATAACCCTTTCTAAAGGTATGAGATCTTGAATACCACTTCTCATTAAATAGAGCTAGTTGTAGCCTTATCATAGATTTTATCCAATATGAATTTAATTAGCAACATATAGAATGACATGCCAAGAGAGTTAAAATTATACATCTCTTATTAAATCCAACAATTATGTTATATTTTTTGTTTTCAAATGTCATTGTTTTTACGAATTACCAATGAGTACATGATGGGAATGCAAAATATTATATTGTTATTCCTTAGTGCTTAGTATTTTATATTTATTCAGTGCCTAAATGTACTCATTATTTTTTATATTTCAATTTAAGATGCAAATGGAGGCGTTAAGGGCACAATAAAACTAAGTAGGCAATTTTGGACATTTTCAACACAACTTTATAATTTGGGCATAACTCTCTCATCT
>NW_011501222.1:0-26223 GCF_000495115.2 Populus euphratica
TTAAGCAATCCATAAATTTATGATGTTATAAATTATTAATTTTTGAAGAAACAAAAAGCATGCACAATTGAAAGATTTCAGACCAATTCTAAACAATCTAATCATTATTAATATTATAATCCTTTTCGATATCTTGTGTAATTATTTTTCTTCTCGCCTCAATTCATTCAATTAATTTTATTCTTGATGAGAAAATTGTAATGATAAGATATTATTTTTTAGTAATTAATATCATGTTTGGGAGTATAGAAAGTGTTTATTTTAAAAGTGTTTTTAATTTAAAAATATATTAAAATAATATTTTTTTATTTAAAAAAAAATTATTATTAATGTTAATATATCGACCTGAAAATATATAAAAAAAACATTAATTTAAAATAAAAAATAATTTAAAAAAAACCACAAAAACAAAAGGACTTCAAGAAAAATACAACACAAGCAGCCTGCGATGCGTAGCATCCAAGAACTGAGGAATGGAAAATACAAAGTGAGTTTCGCACCCAATTTCAATGGTCTTTTGGTTAGGTAAGAAACCACAGCTACTCCGAACTCCTTTCATCTTGAAAGGAGAAATTAACGTCCAGAATGATCCCATGGAAGCTCTGACGCGTCAAGAAATGGTAGAATGAGGGCCCATCCTTGAACAAAGAGCCACTAAAACTCCAGATCAAGATTTTCTCCTCCAAAAATTTGGATCGTAAGTAATAACAGGACAAGTACTTGTGATATACGTGTTTGGTCTGAAATCTGAACAAAAATCCAAGCCACCAAGCATGTGTGGTTCTCAATGCCCCATGAAGATCTCTCTCCCACCACCCTTTAATAAAAAACCAGAGGCTCTCGTATTTTACACCAAAAAACATATCCTCCAGGGGCAGAAAAACCTAGAAAACACATACATCACAGGCTTGCTTGTAAAGCAGATGAAACACTATCCAAATTAATTTCGAAGAGAACAGCAAGAGCTAGAAAGAACTCCAGGGTTGGATTAGTTTTCGATGGCTTCTTCAATTTCTGCAACTGGGCTTAAGGGAGGTTTTGGGACTGCGTTTATGGGAAGTTGGGGCACTTCAGTTGTTGGCGAAGACTATGCCATGTTGGTTAAGCCAGTGCCAAGCCATGTTAGAGTTGCGAAGCCAGTGAAATCGCCTCCCATGATGAAGAATGTCAATGAAGGAAAGGGTCTTTTTGCTCCTGTTGTTGTTATCACACGTCAAATAATTGGCAAGAAAAGGTTCAATCAGCTTAGAGGCAAAGCAATTGCCTTACACTCACAGGTATAATTCTTGCCTCTGCTTCTAGATTTAGTCTCAGTAGCTAATGCGTTAAGGGGTTAGTGGCTTTTTCTTGTTTTTGGACAATTATTGGCCTTTTATTTGCTAGTTTCGGATAACCTGAATGATGATGTTCTTCCTCAATTAGTTTCTTGATTAATTATTATAGCGCAAATAATTTAATCAATTGCATAACTAAATTGTTAACTGTTTACAGGTGATTACTGAGTTCTGCAAATCGATAGGAGCAGATGCAAAACAAAGGCAGGGACTTATTAGGTTGGCCAAGAAGAATGGAGAGAGACTCGGGTTCCTTGCTTGATAAAAGAAGAGGATTTCTCCTCTGGTCATCTTCATGTAACAAGCATTTTCTAGTCCATAGTTCATTTGAGGGCTTTCAGATGTAAATACCTCTCTTCATCTGGGGCCCTTGGAATCATCATGTTAACGACATTGTATGGCTACTTCACTCTTCATTTTACCTGTAGTACTTTGTCTTGAGATTATTAAAGTAAAGCGTCTTTAAAGATTCGTCAATTACCTGGCTCACGGCAAGGGTGACCTGAGGGGAAAAAACCAGCTGTTCCTTGAGTGGCTCAAATGGCCTCCAAGGAATCCGGGAGCTGAACCAACACTATATTAAGCTTAAGTTTTTTTAAATAAATCGGCGATGATGGCATTAGGACTAAGTTATGCTTTATTCAACCACCAGATTATGTTTTAAATGCCGCTTGTATGTCCTTGAATATTAATTAGAACGGTCTAAACTCTAGATTAGCGTTCGATCAAGCTTCTAACATCGGGAGCCATGCAACCATTTCCCACCAGCCTATTTGTTGATTAATCCGTCAAGTTAGAAATGATTGCAGCGCCGGCAGCGTTAAAAGAATGCCACCTCAATTGGGTTGAAGCACCACCAGGATGTGAAACACTCTCCAACTGCAAAGTATCCTTGATCGATAGCTCTGGTATATCCTCCGGTGCGGTGAGGAAATAAAGAGCGCGCAGCAAGAACACCGTGATTCGATGATACCGGCCTTTCATGCTGGAATCTCTTCTTTTTTCTAATCTGTGCACCCATTATGCTGCCACCATTATAGCTAATTGTAGTTGATAAACATAACGATCATGGTTTCAAAAACTAAATCAATCTCTTTGAGGAATATCAAAATCCAAGCACACAAAAAGGAGCAGACCTGTAGAAGTAACGTTTTTTTATGCCAAAGTGTATTGGGAACAACAATATCTCTCAACAGTACAGATTGCTGGTGGTAGAAACTACAATACTTTCACAAGCTCAATCTGATCTAATATCAAAATTAAAGGAGCATCATCAAGATACATCCATTAAGGACCTATCTGAACAAAAATACATTTCACTTCTCGGTGTGGAGCCAAGCTAAAAAAACCACAGTCATGTAGTCATGGAGTGCTTACACATTGTAACGGCTTTTGGCATTTCTTTCCCTCTTGGAATCGTCCTGCAGTTACCAAAATAGTAAGATTTGAGAAGTAAATTTTCTTAAAATCAGATAGGACCGCAAAACAAAGATTACATGGAAGCTGTAGGTGATCTTATTAGTGGCATCAATGATGTCCTTCCACTTCCTGCCAATGCTCATCTACACAACAAAATTCAAATGCCATAACATCATTAGAATTGAAGCAATCAGAGGGAATGGAATAGTAACAAATAAACATGAAGCATTTAGGGAGAGAACAAACTTAAACAACCAAGTCAAAGAAGAACAGCATGCCGGTGGGCGCTAGTTGCCACTAGAGCTTAATGAACCAGTGTATTAAAACCCAACTAGAAAACCCAACTAGAAGTTTCCATTCAAATGTTGTATTACGCTCTACCTAAAAGAAATGTCAACATGGAAACCCTTTTTTTTTTCAATGAAAACAGCCAAGAATCCCATATATTGTTGTTTGAGCTAAACAGTAACAGATCCATAGTTATTTCATGTAGAGGCTAAAGTTGAGTTCAGATGAAAATCATCAAATCAATATGTCAGATATGGTGGATAGCAAACGCATGTCAGCATGCAAGAACATGAACTGCATGCACAATGCCACAGCCCACAAGCAAGGAAGACACATTGCTGTTTAAAATTTGACATTTTGAAAAGGGCCACAAAAATAGAGTGAGGAACGGGTTCCAAGAACTGTTATGCATCAAATAAAACAAAATGGAGAAAAGTTTATTGTGTATGACCTAAATGCCATCCAATCACCACCTAACTCAATAGCTTTACCTAGTCAGCTTGCTGTATAAACCTAAATTATGAATCTACCAGAAAACAAAAATGCTATATATGTGCGCAAAAGCAAAAGACGCATCAGATTCTAATAGAAGTCAGCAATCCAAGCACTTTTTTTTCCCTTTTTTTTTTCTGTTGGGGGATAAAATATCTGACTATGAGCATGTTAAACTGGATCGACCAAGCATCCCTGTGCTCTAAGTGACAGCATCTATCTCCTCATAAGTACTCAGAATTCTTCTAATGAGTATGTACAGACCAAATGACAGCACTTAGAAATGGTAAACAATCACTCACAGGTGCTACAACATTACTGCGACTAATGAACAACCCTAAATGATCGCTAGTCACCCATTGGCTACTTACAAGGTCTGCAATCATAAAATCAGCTATTGTCACCGCCAACAGAACCCTTGTGAGGTGAACATTCATTAACTTTTGCCGACACAAGAATATCATATAACCTCTGCCACCAAGATACACAAGTTCCCATTCACATGCAAGGTCTAATCAATTAGAAATATCAAATTGGAGTGGTATTTAGTCTCAAGCATGGGAGAGATGGTGGTGAGCCTCGTTCTTTGTTAAGCCCGACAAGAGAAATAATCACATTTTTCTCTTCCCAGTCATTAAAACATGAGAAGTCAAACAAGACATGAGCCTTGGTATGGGAACCTGAGGTTGCAGAAAAAATTCCCACTTCACTGTCGGCAAAGGAAGCCAAGCACACACCTTAGATGAAATGCATAGGATGTATAAGGGCAGGTTCTTTGGATGGAATTGATTCTTAAGGGACACCACAAAGAATTGAAACACTGAAAAAAGTCATCTAAATTCACAAGTGCCAAAGTATATGCTTTGATTGAAAGAAATAATGACAACCTGCACAGCCTCATTTGCGGCCGTCTTAGTCCACAAAGCAAGTTTATCCTGCCTCTGGCGGCGCACGCTTGCAACCACGCCACAAATCTCATCAGCTTCATCAAATTGCTCCCCGATCAATGCCATCAACTGTCCAATTATTAATTCATTGGCACATGAACAAAGATTATGCCAATACACCAACAAAGGCATCCAGAGCATAAAAAAATGAAGAGAGAGTAAGATTATTACAGTTTCAAGCCACATGGTGTCCAAGTTGGCCTTTCCGCTGGAGGTAACAGACCATTTGCCTCCAGTAGCACAGACTGGATCTTCCCATTTGGGTTCAATCCCAGCTCTAAATAAATGGAAATCAGCATTTCCAGGCAGCTTGCTTGGCTTGAATATCTGCTCATACAAACTGCGCCCAAAATAAATAAATAAATAACTCCAATTTTCCATTAATAATTATTTAACTAATCACTAAGCAATACCCCGTCTGTCTAGAAAAAAAGAAACCCTAGGAGAGTCTGAAAACTGAATAAATAAGAGGCAGATCTAGTAGCAAACAGATTATAAGAGAGTATTAAAATAAAAAAAGGGAAAGGAAATACATACCACCAGAATTCTTCGACGGTATCAAAAGAGTAAATCTTGCGGAGAGAAGTGCCCCAGGCGGCGCCTTGATTAGGTTTGGATTGGTTATCGAACCAAAAGGTCCATTGCCTCTCAAGCTTATGCGGCAGCGGCTTCTCTATTGTTTCTGTAGCGCTTCCTTCAATACTTGCTGCTGCTGCTTCATTTGCAATTGCCGCCATTACTAATCTTATGATCTTCAGATGAGGTTACCAGCTACCAAACACCAATCTCTCTTTCTGCATTGTAATAAACTAATGGTGGCGGTTTTATTGGGTTCCTTGCTAGGCCCTTTTATTGGGCTAGTGGGCTTTGTATGTGGCTGATCCAGTTTTTTATTGTCCAATCTGTAAATTATGCATGCTTCTTCAATCAAAATTAAATATTTTTAGAGTTATTTATTCACTAAAATAATAAAAACAATTCAACATGTATATCACATAATTTCACATCTTCCATTTGTATTTAATTTATAAATTCTTACTTCCTCTTGGATTTTTTAATAAATGATAAAAATTGCATGGCTTAATATTTTATTTTTCTTAAAAGAGGGTTTGGATGAGAAACAATATGATGCAAGTGATACATAATTGAACTTCTGCATTACTATAAATTTTTAAATAAATTAAAGGATCTTGATATGAATTAATTCAATGTTAAAAAAATTTTCTTCCCTTTTTTTGCCTACATGAAAAATATATAATAAATTCATTAAATTAAATCTCATGAAACGAGATTTTAATTTGTTTTAAAGAATATGCAAAATTTCATTTCGAGTTTTCATTTAAAAAAATTTCATTCCTTTCTTTATTAAAAAAATATTTATTTTCTCTTTGCATATATATGCGGATAAATATTAAAATTAACTCTGTTTCTATACCGTATTAGAATACAAAAGAGTAATTCAATAAAACAACTTTTTAATTGGTTATTTGAGGGTATAATTATGTTTATTTTTTAAAATATTTTTTATTTAGAAATACAACAAAATAATCTGAAAATAATAATCTAAAAACACTAAAAAAAATATTAATTTAAAATCAAAAAATCAAAAAATTTTAAAAATTAAAACATAAAAACGTAGTAGTGGGTTTGTTGCCCAGCTTTACTCTCTCTAAAATCATGATATATTCTTAGTAAAAATTGTGATGGAAAATAGGGAAGTTTGTCCCCATTTTCATCAATGAACAGAGAGGTTCAGAGAGAGAGAGTCGAAGGCAAAGAAAACACAGTAAACATGTAGTAGAAGGAGCTGTCTTAATTGGTGGCAGGGGAAGTGTTGCCATTGTAAATTTCCTTCAACAACACTACTTCCAGACTCATGTATACTCTAAATTTTAATAATTATGAATTTAAATTTTATTATTTTATTTTATTTGATAAAATTGAGTAAAAAAAAGTGATGAGTATATACAAGTTTGAAACTTAAAAGAATTTTAACAGTGTGAATAATTATAAAATAATATAAATTGAAAACTAATGTAGTCATAAAAAATATATTATTGGCTGGTATTTTAGCCTACTAAACATGTAGCTTCACAGTAAAACTTTATGACAATTACATCCCTTTTACTTACTGTATTGAGATTAAGATCAAGATCAAGATCAAGATAAGATAAGATAGAAGGCAGATTAGATGATTTCTTTAGCAGGAGGAGGAGGGAAAATAGAACATAAGCAATAAGTTGAAAATAAAACAAAGCAAGAAAGGATCTTAGAGCAAAAAAAAAGCTTTGGACGGGCCAAATGCATGACCATAATGAATTAACTCTCAGATCCAAGGGTTAAATTGAACAATTTTCAGAAGTTTGGGGGTGCCATTGACCCCAAAGGCAAACATGTAGGTTCGCTTCCGCCCCTGCTAAACAAGGAGCCTCAGCCCCTGTCCGCCGGGGCCAAGATTTCTATTGGATTTTTTTGGAAGAAAAAAAACAAAAAAAAACCCTGCATAAATCCATAAGCATACTTTTGTGTAGTTTAGAGCTTGCCACAAGGAAGCAACTGTCTCTGCATGGCTGCCACGCAGCCTAGCTAGGTCAATTTATACTGACCCAACGGCGAGGCTGAATTACGGAAAGAGAGTTAGAGAGGTTGTTAGATAAAAAGAAAGAGGGAAAACAAAAGGGACAAACACAGCAGAAACAAGAAATTAATGGCCAGGGAGATCGAGAAGGATTCACTGGCAAGAGAAGCGCCTTATGCACCTGTTACTCATGAGAGACCTGTTCGTGATGATTTGGATGATAAAATCCCAAAGCCTTGTAAGTCGTCTCTTCTTCTTCTTCTTCTTCTTGTTCTTTTTCAAGTCATTCTTCACTAATAACATGTGTTGTGGATAAATTTAATAATGTATATATATAGTAAGTGATTTCTTAGAGAAAGAACCACTATTGCAATTTGCCTTCTGACTAACATGTGTGTTGTGATTCTGCCAGTCATGAAGGGAAAAAACAAGGGTTGTGTTTCTTTATCAATCTTTGCTCTATTTACGTTGTAGTAAATCAAAATTGTTTGATTAAAAAACGAAAAAAAGGAGATCTTTTTCTTGTCTTGGAAACTGGTATGTTTGATTTGAAGTATCTTGGACTGATTGTCTCCCGTCAAGAAATTATCATAGTAATTATTTTGAATAATCGAGGGACATGCTTTATATCACATACTCTGTGCTAAGAAAATTTGCATAGACAGTAACATGTGAGCCATGTCATGGTAGAATCAAGAGGAAGGGTTAACAAAATTACTTACAGAATTGATGCCTAACTTTGACTTTCCTTGATCTTCACCCTTTCTGATAACTAATTTGAGGCCAATTTTGGGCGATGAAAAATGCTCAAATTGGGGAGTGTAGATGAATTTATGAGCTGAATTCACTGGTAGAAGAACTAAGGAGGGGAAAATGTTATGCTTCCATGGAGTAATTCCACATGCTATTCTTAGTTTCTGGATGAAACTCTTGATCTGTTCCTTTGGTGTGAAAACAGACATGGCAAGAGGTTTGCAAGCTCCCGATACAGAAAATCCTCATGGAACACCGGGACATAAGCATCGCGGGTTGAGTGTCCTTCAGCAACATGTAGCCTTTTTCGACCTAGATGAAAATGGAATAGTTTACCCTTGGGAGACTTACACTGGTAAAAAAAAAAATTTTGATTTTTTTCATCATCCCAGATTATATTTTCATACTCTGCATCTTTTGTTTCCCAAAAAGAAAATGAAAGAAAAGGAAACGAAATTTTTTATATGATGTACAGTTCGCCGAATCATGAAATATACCTTTGTTGTTGATTATTCTTCACATTTTACTTACATTTCCCTTCTCTTTTGATCATCTCCACCCTATCCCCAACAAAACACAGGATTGCGTGCAATTGGTTTCAATATAATTGTCTCTCTTATAGTAGCTGCTGTCATCAACGGAGCTTTGAGCTATGCTACTCTTCCTGTAAGTAAACTCAGCTCTGTTTCTGCCATCTAAAGACATTTACAATGAAGGATCAGATGTCACATTGTAGAGTTGAAAAAAAGATTGTATATTTCGTACATTGTGGCTCTCATTATCTATTTAAGTGTGTAATCTGTTTTAAGATCGATGCGAGTTTTTTTATCTTTCCAGTGTGGAGTTAGGAAACTGCTTATCATATAGCATAAAAAATTTGTCTCAGGGATGGTTCCCTTCTCCCCTTTTTCCAATACACATACACAACATACACAAAGCCAAGCATGGAAGCGACTCTGGGACTTACGACACAGAAGGAAGGTAGGGATTTGAACACATGAACTGTATCTAGATCGTGCTTAAAGATTAAAATTATACTGCCATGATTACCTATGCAGATACATACCTGTGAATTTCGAGAGCATTTTCAGCAAGTATGCTAAAACAAAGCCAGACAAGTTGTCTCTTGGAGAGCTCTGGAAAATGACCGAGGGACAACGGAATGCCTTTGATATATTTGGATGGTTTATTTCCAGGCTCCCATCTGTTTTCCAACTCACTATGCTTGAATTTTTTTAAACCACGCTGATGTGATTGAGCAATGGCTTGCAGGATGGGAGCTAAGTTCGAATGGGGCCTTCTCTATGTTCTTGCAAAGGATGAAGAAGGATTCCTGTCTAAAGAAGCTATAAGACGATGTTTTGATGGTAGTTTATTCGAGTATTGCGCCAAAATGAACAGGGGTGCTGAAGCTAAGATGCGCTAAGGGATCTCTACTGCTAAGTACTCAAATATCAGGAACCTAACAGTTTTCTGTTTGACTGATAATGTTGGTGTAATAAATTGAGACTTGGCCTTTTCTTTCTGCAGAAAATTATCACGAGTGGTTGTCTAGAACTGATTATTTATCAACTATCAAAGCGTTGCGTATGTTTTTGAATAAAAGCTCATGTAGTTACTTCATGCGTGTTTGAATATCATCATGGTGCTGATGAAGTTCTTCAGTTCCTAGAGTGAGCATCATCAAGTGCTTCTAGCAGATTGTTTGGAAACATCGATGCATCCTGGGTGGCGTATACCACTACCAGGCTTCAGTCCTGACATTGCCCACATAGAGAATTAAGTGCAAATCTAATGATGGTTTCAAAATTAGCTTGGTCTTGAGACAACCTCCTTACTGAGAATCATTTGGATACCGAAGGACAGGGTTTAACAATAAACAAGCAAGCTTCAATACAGATTTCTTGGAGCCACAAAAACACAATGGACATCGAAAGAAAATAAGGTAGTGGTCTGGGTGATGCTTCAAGAAACGTAGTACAAAGGATTTGGAAGTTTGAATGACCTTCGCACACTTGGGAGTCCCTCAAAGCTGCTGTACTGGTCTCCAACTATTCCCCAGATGCGGTACCCATTGCTGATCAATTGTTTTCTCACGTTGGCCTTGTATTGTTGCACCTCATTCAACTCATCATCTCGGCCCCTGCATCGAGCCAGAAGTACTCTCGTAAAGCATGAGGGAGGGAGGGAGGGGGGGTGCATAATTGGTCGGTGTGGGAGTTTACCTTAATATAAGACGAGTCCAACCATGATAACCAACATCAATAAGGTTGTCGATTGTGGCTGATCTAAGATGTTCTCTTCTTGAAGAAACCAGAAAAATCTGAACTCCTTTAGATTTCAATTCGTCAAAGAACTTGAGTGAATGCTCCAAGGCTGGTGCCTTGCCCTGACTCATCCATCTCTCTAACGATGTCAAGTTCAGTTTTTCTCCCCTGCTCAAAACAAGAAAAGTTTAATCACTATTACATAGCAAATCAGAAGCTCACAAAAGGGAAAAGAGGCCATAGATCAGGATTCTTGATTGCAAGCATGCAACCACCAGTTTTACCTTCACTACAAATATTGTAAGCAACAAACACAGAAGAAATGGATTACCCAAAATGATGTTTCTTGAAGTAAGGCACAGTAGATAACAGGGTATCATCAATATCAAACAGCCAAGCGTCTCTGCCATCTTTCTTCAAAAGGCAGCTGGTGCTGAGATATAATCTGCATTCTTCAATTGTCCTCTCGGAGTCTACCTGGTACTGGCTTGATGCAACATATTTGCCAATGTAGGACACGCACTCTTCTGGCACAATTGTGAAGTCTTGGATGTTATGCAGCTCAACATTTATTCTCCAGCTTTCACAATAACTTTTCAGGCTAATCTTTAGCCCACTCTTCGTTCTTTGATTCAGGATATTCCAGTCTGCAAAAGTTGCACTGATGAAGAAACTCGAGAAACACAACAAGAAGCCGAGAAGCGTCCCCATCCTTTTCTTCACAAGAGGACTCGAGTGTAATGTTACGAGGAGGTTACATATTTACAGGGAGATGGATCAAGAAACAGTGACTTGGTCACATGATTTTTGGGAAGTTGTCGCAGGCCACTAACTCGATCCCAGCTTCACATGCTGGCCGAGGTGGCGAGCACCCTAAATTAAAGAAAATTGATTGATAGAAAAACAAAGGTTTTACTGCCGTAAGGTCTGACAATTCCACGCGACAGCACGATCCAGTTGCAAAACACCAAATCAATCACAGAGTATCATCCTGAACTTTATTTTCTATAAAAAGAAAAGAACTGTTTGACTATAACTGCATTGCAATAGCCACACAAAGGTTGGTCATTGATAAGATGATCACCATCAATCATCAATAAGATGCCTGGGGACGTCGTCAACTGTTGATTGATGTTGATTTTCTTCTTAAACAATACCACGTTGAGAGAGTACATGATTCTTCCAAACAAATGCAGGGCATACCTGCTCGCAGGTATCGCGACAGTGCTTGTCAAACACATGTTCTTCAAAACAGACAGTGGGCAATGGGCAAAATCTAATTTCATCGAAATGGGGAGGTTTCTAATGCAGCAACAGCACCAGAAGTTACAGGGTTTTCTAACCCGGAAACAACAATCAACTTCTCAGAAACAAACTTCAACGATCCCGTGGTTGAATAATTGGTGTGATGATATTTGCTGGTATGAGTAGAAACATCCGGCAGCACATTGCGTGAAGGAATAAGTATTTTTAATAGAGCTAGAAATTTAGATGAAGGGTTTCCATAAAATTTGAAATCAACACCAAAATTATACCATCTTTCTTGCGCAAACTTCATGCAGTTTATAACTGCATATAAAGCTCGCAAACAAAATTCAGTCAAGCTTTCATAAACACAACTAAGATTATCCCTACAAAAACAATCAAGACTAACGACAGTATGTTCCAAATGGATTGAACAGAAAAATTAAAGCTCTTAAACGATGGCATTGGCTGCACTTGCAATCCTTGGCCAAAGATCAGCGCACTCCTTTCCAATTGGACCAGTAATTGCAGAGCCTGGAAGCAACAGTAACATGAAATAAGAATGTGCAAGAAATCAGACAAGTTGTACATCTCAAAACACTGGAAGAATGGTGGCAGCCATGGGGACCCAGAGTTTGCAAGTATTAGGCGGTACCTTTCATTTCTCCTTTAGGGTTCACTATGACACCAGCATTATCTGCAGATAAAAATAAAAAAGAATTCCAATTCAGGAACAAACAAATAAACATTTACAAGCTTGTTATTTATCGAGCAAACAGCCATAAGAATTGTCATTGTCTCCTGTTGTTATCAAACAAGAGAGACATGGCGGGAGTGAATTTCACTGACATGTAAAGCAAAATACCCCCATATCACAACATAGTAACCAAACATACTGAGGATATTCCAAATGACGATCAATAAAAGTGCACTTGTTTCAATAACCAATCATATTGAAGATATTCCAAATGACAACCATTAAGAGTGCACTAGCATCAAAATTTAAAAAAAAATCACTTTAAAATACAAATGTTGGGTCCAAATGGAGCAGATATGCAAATTAAAAGAGACAGCAAATCTGTAACGAGGGACTCTGTCAATTTACCAGACATGTAACTGTATCAACCACAGAATTTTTAGGATGATACTTGACTTATGTCTGGTAACATGTCATGCTACCCTGCTAAAACCCTGAATGTATTATGCCATGTTATTCACAGAATGGATAAATTAACAACCAATGTGGTCAAGTCACGTTTTGGAAATTGATAAACAAAAAATATATCAATGAAATAAAGGATATACCTCTAACTAAACCAAACACATTATGCATGTTTCAACCTTGATAGGGATGATAAAACAAAATTACCATCCAAATCAGGGTAAGGTGAGTAAATATAATCTAGCTGGGTATGGGAGGTGCAAAGAAACTGTAATACAAGCATTCTCAACACCACATCACCAGCAATAAATCATACAAACACCTTAAAACACATCTAAGACAGGCACTGGGAAACACTTCCAAATACAGAACTAAGTTATCGAATTGCAAAAAAGTGTGATTCTACATTAGATAAATCATACTAGTTAAATATATGACCATCTAGTTCAATATAGCTGGTCTTAGGGAGCATCATATCATAAAACACACCCAAATCAAAAAAGAAGATACACGCGCATCATGACACTGCTTAACCAGCAAACCCCCATTTCAATTTTTTTTCAACTTAGCAGTAAACAGGAGAAAAAATTAGGCAAATAGCACATCTTTGGTTGCACCAGTTTCACTGGAGCAGCAAAATATTTCCCCAATCACACCAGTTGCAGAAAGATTGAAAAAGTGTGACCAGCACATCAAATATTTTTTTTAATTTACTGGCAGTAAAACAGTCTCAAGTTGTGCCAGTTCCACTTCCGCAACAAATTGATTATACATTATTACTCCATGTTACTTAAATTAAGATTGTTGGTTATATTTCGTTGCACAAAAACAAAAATGCTGTTTCCTTTATTGGGCAATTACTCTGGGTGTTATTGTATAATTATATGACTGTGACTCTCTCTGCATTATTTATTAAATCAGAAGTGGATGCATGCAACAAGACACTAGACAGTCTATACCAGACTGACTTGTTGGAAGGGCAAAAAAATTATTCTCGCCTTCATTGGAAGACATACAACACAATTAGTAAAAATTCAATTAGAGAGTAATCAAATTGTCACGGCAGGTCTGATACAACAAACAAAAATATTTTGTTGTGGCAGCCCAGTCCACCACCACACAATCAGGGAAATTCTTTATGCTGCACTAGTGAGACTGGCACAGCCAAAACAGATAGCTGTGCTGTTTCCCAAATAAGTTTTTTGACCAATTTGAAAAACAAAAATCAATTTCCATGAACTAGAAACACGTATATATATATATATATAAAAAAAAAACCTTACTGCGATAGTACTAGCATGCAAGCAATTTCTATAGGAATACAAATTACAAATCACAAAACAGAAAAAGTTTGGATCTCTAGTAGGAGAGATGATTATAACAACATAAATCATAGGATGATAGACTAGCGATAAACAACCTATTAAAATAAAAAAGATCAACATAGAAGGCAGTAAATAAACACCTGACAGGTAAAAAAACACAACTAGAAATGATGAAACATCAAAATAGAATAACAGAGGGAAGAGAATGACCTTCGAAGTACATGAAAACGCCGTCCTTTCGGCGCCAAGGCTTACGCTGCCTAACAATGACAGCAGGCATGACCTTCTTCCGGAGATCAGGCTTCCCCTTCTTGACAGTGGCCATAACCATATCACCAACGCAAGCAGAAGGTAAACGGTTCAAACGACCCTTTATTCCCTTCACGGAGATGATGTAAAGGTTCTTAGCACCAGTGTTATCAGCACAGTTCACTGTTGCTGCCACTGGCAGACCCAGTGACATCCTGAACTTGTTGCCAGCTGATCCTCCACGTCCTGTATTTTTATTCAAACCAACAACAACAGCAACGGTGTTAAGAATCTAACTGTTAGCAAACACAAAACAAGAGATTTGTGATGATTTCAAATTATTTTATTTCATTTTCTAAGAGATCACAGAGGAAAATATGAAGAATAAAAAAAGATGTAAGGAGACAAGACAGAGCTGACCTCGCTTCGACATTTTCGACTGCTGGAGGAACAATAAGAGTGAACTTAGGGTTTGGGGCCTTTATAGGGATGGTTCTCTATAAGTCTAGGGTTTTTGTTTTGGTGTTTTTCGTATTTCCGGTTATATCCTTGTCTTTTTTTTAATACCGATATTGTACAAGGGGCCTCGTGAAACCGTATCTACCTGATTTCGCAAGCATGGGCCGGACGCAATGGGCCTACCTTCCTTTTCCTGCCACTACTCCTAGCGAAACACCGAGTCATACCCAAACTTGTAATTTGCAAACTAAGCCCTGTCCAAACAAAGCCCATTAACTCAACTGTTTTGATATCATTTTCGTTTTCCCTTTTAAAAGCAAATTTGAAAATATAAATACAAAACTTGTTTGTTTGTTTTTTAAATGTGAATATTAGATATTTATTATAAAATAATTTAAAAATTAATAAACGACGTGGTTTAAGGAAATTTATGTTAGCTATTGTTGGTCTTGTTTTGTTCTTTTTTTTTCACAAAAAAAAAATATTTTTTAATTTCTTTCTTCATAAATTTTATAACAGAAACCTCAAATGAAACAAATTTATTTTAGGATCCATTTTTTAATTAAATAAAATTTTTCTTCATTAATTTTTTTAATTATACATTCAAAATTTACCAGTATTTTATGTAAATCTATTTCAAAATCTTTTTTATATATTATTTATTTTATTAAAATGACACGTGTGTGTGTATTATCCACCTATTTTACTTCTTTACTTAATTTTCTTAAACTTGATAATTACACGTAAAAATATAAACATGTGGCAAGTAAGTTTAAAATGTTATAAATCACGTCGTATAAATGAAATATATTTATTATTTAATATAATACAATTCTTATTGGTATTTTATATTTTAAAAAATATATTAATAAAATTTAACCAAATACTATTTAACCACTTTAAATATTTATAAACACAACGCACAATTAGTTACTAAACAATGTTTTTACTTCAGAGCATTGAGCAACACAGTAAAACAGTTACAAAACAACAATATCAGATAACCCTAAATCATGTTTTGTTTCAAAAACAAAATATATTTTTTAATTAAATCAAATAATAACCAAACATAGCTCTTAATTTAAAAATAATTAAATTAAAAACAGTTGTGTTGTTCTTTAAACTGCTTTAAAAGCATTCTATTTAGGAATTACAATTTAATCTAAACTCTTGAAATATCAATCCAACCCAACCCAATCTGGGTAAATATTTTTTGGACCTAATAAATAATAAAAATGATATATATATTGTCAAACTTTACCTGAAATCCACCCGAATCTAACCCAACATGTATTTATATTATATAAACTAATTTGTAGAATATATAAATTTTTTCAATACAATATGATATACACATGCTTTAATATTGACATAAAACATATATGAATAATTTATTATTTAACATACATCTACATACTTTACACACACACTATTAATTAATAAATAATAGTAAATAATAAATACTCACTTGATACCTGAATATTGATAAATGGTTTATAAATATTTGTTGTTTTAATAAATAAAATATAAATATCAAGAAACTCGACCATTGTCACCTTCCGTTGTATCAAGACTTCCGATCATCTTGATACGGCATGGAGCTGGAGAGCTATGGGAAGATTGATACGGCGTAGTGCTAGAGAGTTATGGGAAGAGGAGCAGACCAGGTGAAAAGGTGGGCCTAAAGCCTCTAACACGAAACTTGCATCCACGTGAGAACCGCGAAGATGACTGGAAATGCCTGGTAGATCACAAGTCCTTTCTGTTTTTCTTTCAATGCATGAAAATTGGCCCCAATGCCTTGACATGCCCAGCATTCCAACACCCGGAACCTTCTTTATGATTTAGTTAAACATTGTTTAGCCTGAGGCGGCATGATCCTGGAAGACACAAATACGTCTTGTCAGATGCAGGGGCAATCACTCAAGGACCAGCAAAAACCGATGGAAAACGGAATTGTCAATCTATAGCTCATGCTGTGGAAAGAATGATCTAGCTTTTAATGATTTGTGTTTTAACTAGTCATAAGATGCACGTAGTGGAATAGATGATCTAGCAAGCTGTGCAGGAACACGGACTTGAACCCCACACAGTGACCACGCAATGCTCGCTGGAAGCAATTTCGAATACCCGAACCTAAATTCTAGACAGCAATTTCTGGAACCATTCTACCACGACCGAGAAAAGACACTGGCAAGTATAATATGTTGCAGTTCTCTGCCTTTGGATATGATCGTTTCCTTTCTTCTCCGACAAACTCTAGCAAGAAGCCAGGACCATATGAGATATGATTATAGAAGCAAGCTTAGATTCATGCAATGCCATGACAATACTGCATACACGATGGTTCTGTGCCTGAGACACTGGACATCAATTTTGAGGAAGCCGATCACAATAGGTTTGTTTTCCCTGTTTCAATGCCAACTGCCAAGAAAGAGCCTTGATTGTGAAGATTTGCAGTGTAATTTCCCCTGCACCAAAATAAAATCGTTCCAGTGGACAAGAGTTAAAGACAACCTTGAGAACAGCCTGGCAGAACATCCATGCTAGCTACAAAATCCTCATGTTTGGCTGAATACAGAGCATCACTACTTAATGAGGACCCCTAAGGGATTCAAAAACCACATATACCATCAAGATCAGAGATAATAACAAATACCTCAAACAGTTCCATTGTTCCAGTAACCAATGTACACAGCTCACTCATGATCAACTCAGCTTCATGGAACAATTTCAAGTTATATATCATATAATGTTGTGCAGTTTATCTATAATGGTGTATGAAACAAATGAAAAAAAAAAGAGGTGTAAGGAAGTCAAATCATGTTTAGGCATAACAGTTAAAATGGTTAATTAATCGATAAGCAGCTCCAAAATCTCCTACCTACTACTTTCTTTCCTGGTTCCAAGCGCTACCTTCTTTTCCAGAAGCTACCAAGGGGAGATGAAAACGTCAGAGGAGCTGCTTTCAACGCTAAAAGACACAAAATGTCACCGTCATCCATTATAGGGTGTCTGTGCCAAGGAAAAATTGTTGCTAGAAAAAACTATTCCTATAGTATAACACAGCAGGATGTATCATATTTTAAGCGCGCAGGCGCTCAAATGTGTGCGCGTGTGATGGTCAACAAAAGCAAGAGCTTGTCCAGTTCTTTAGTGGACAGCCGATACATTCAACTTGAGGCACTGAAGGATCATGGAACATGTCAAAAATCACCTGCCACGTTATAGAAGCAGAGAAACAAGTCTCACTTGCATCCACAGAGAAACAACAAAATATGCAGAGTTTCACTCCCTAGATTTTATCAGAAAAAAGAGTAAACTGCATAGATATGATAATAGAAGATCATTAAACAAGTGAAATAGAATCTTTAGGCTTTAACCATGTGCCAATTCCCACCAGCTTTTGAGATCAGCCCAGCCATTAACTCCTTAAGTTTGCCCTGGAAACATCTGAGGGAAAGGATGCTATATTTCTCATTTTCCATTATACATGATGAAACATGCTTCCTGTTATCTTTTGATTGCATGGAATAGACTTAATAATACTAAAAAAATAAGAACTGTGAAAGAAAAAGCAGGAAGAGTTTAAGCTTACCTTGAGATATTGAACCTTCAACGCAGAACTGACCAAGTCAACCAACCCAAGGCTACATAAAAATAAAGCCTGGTTGAAGATGAACCAGCAGCATAAACATGCACTACAAAGATATAAGAAAAGTTGAAACTGAACTTTCCCAGTTCTCTCAAAACAACGTGGGTTTCAGAATGAGCTGCTCATACTTAACAGTGATAAGAATATCTTAGAAAAGAAAATGCGAGGGTATGCTCGTGGGAATTCAATATCATGTCATGCCAGGAAATGCCAAAATTGATCTTTGCGATCTATATCTAAAACTTCTAAAGAAAAATGACTCCTGAACGTGATCATGTGCCTGATGGGTGATACTGCATGCTAACCATGTTATTGTTCAAAATGCGCTGCTTAAAATGTAAAGAATTAGATGTAAAATTTTTGAAAAAAGTAAGGAGTCCCCAAAGGACAGAGTTTCAAAAGCTACTCTTGTATGTGAGCACAGTAAGGCTACATAAATAAACCCAAAGTAACCATAACAAAGCTCAACGGAAACTGCAGTATCTACCACCATAGTGGGAGCTGTTCATATACTAAGAAAAATTGCAATTAGCCCCTTAGGACATGCATTTTATGTGTGTATATGATTAAGCAGAGAAAAACTCTAATCTAAAATAACCACTGCAAAATAGCAACAGCTGGAGCTCACATTACCTGCAAAGTGCAAGTGAAAGAGGCCTGCAATCCGCACATTGACAGGTTTAGATTCATGATTGGGAACCATGCAGTAATATGAAGCATCATGAGCCACAAAAGGATCTCAGCTATTTCCACTTGAAAAACGATAACTTTGACTGCTTAACTTGCGCTCTTGTAAAGCAACGTGACTTCAGCCATTTAAGAAGCACATGCCCTCCATCTACCCTTGAGATGTGCATGTGATAGCCAAATGCACCAAAATCCTTTCAGATTATCAATACAGTATAGTATTGAACTACATTGAAACCAATATTTAGTGTTCCATACCCAATCAGCCATTAAGTGCACACCCAATAGAATGTTCACTTTCTATTATCTTTAAGGTACCATGTTGTGCAGAGAACTAAATTAGAAAGAAACGGAAAATAATCACAACCCTATCCTCTTCAAACTACAAATGTAAGATCTCTGTCACAGAAAAATTTCATATTAATTCTTCTTATGCTTAAATTCCAGTTCCCACTGATTTGCAGTGCATTACATGAATTGTAATCCATATGCTGATGGGCGTGTAGCTATAATTCTTCTTACAAAAATTCGTACATCTTTCATAAAAACAATTGTACAATCAATCATAGCATAGAGATTACATGATACTCTTGTCGGAAAATCAAAGGATAACCAATCCCAATCGCTAACAAGAACAACTTACTTTTGAAAAAAAAATCCAACACTAAAACACTAGTAAAAAGAAAACATAAACTTCCAAAATTAACAATCTACTTTCATGTATAATTACTGTAAATTTTGACTTACGAAGCGCTGTAGTACAGTAAGAGGTTACAACTACATCAAGCTGAAACATGAATCTTCCTACTTTAACTTCTGTACGTATTATGGTTGGAGTGCGGGACTTTTTGGCTATGGATAAATGCCACTGCTATTGAGAAAGACTGCAGAGCTGACAATGTTGACTGAAAATGCACAGAATACATGCCATCATGGACATTCACCATCCTCAAAGGGGGAGCACCATTCTCTGAACCCTGCAAAATAAGAGTTGAGTCATGCTTACATTAATACTCATATAAGAATCTACGAAATTGCGGTAAAGAAATGGAGAAACTACAAATTTTGAAAGGAAAAAAAGCAAATTATATCCGTTGCTGTTCTTTCTGTGCATTGAGACAGCGCTTGCGATGGCCACCATAAGAATTAATGGATAAAGCTTACTCGGAGTGTGGCTCACCTGTATGAACAAATTAACTAACTTGCACTCCCCCTGCATATCTGCAGAGGATGAAAACTCCTTGTTGGTTGATCTGCTTTTGAGTACTGTTAACGGACACCCTAGATCCCAGCCACCACAATCACAGTACCCGCCTGATCTCCATCTATCAATAAGACTGGAAGGACCACCATTTCTGGTCCTTGGACCTCCATGAAGACCAGCTGGAATGAGAATATCAGTGCTTGTTGAGCAATCACCGGTATCTCGGGCACAACAGGCAGAAAGTACTGAGGATTCCTTCGTATCTTTGGCTTGCGTTACAGCCGTGTTCTTGAGAAAATTCAAACCCCAACCTCCAGTCTTCTCTGGACGCTTCTCAGGAAGATGATTTTTCACCAAAATGGCCGCCAATTCAAGATTTGGGGGAAGATGATTTTCTAAGAGATTAGTCCCACCAAGCGCGTCCATGTTGTATTCTCTCTCTTGAAAAGGCTCCCAAGAAGAATTCTCCAGTATTGCACCAGATCCATCATATCTGGAGTTAGTTCTCTTCTTGAATGAGTTGGTGGTCCTGAACACTTCCACCACCCTGCTTGACAATCCCTTGTTCTTCCTGAGGTCATGGCTTGAACTTCGCAACTCTCCCACTAAATTTTCATAACAACCGAACAAAACAAATTCTCTCTCCGTGATTCTACAATTGTTTGGGCAAAGAGTAAAAGAAGTTGATACGTTCATCTGACCTACAAGGTGAGACTCTTTATCATGAATCATATGTTCCCTTTGGCCACCTTTTCTAGAATGGAATAAATACACGTACTCTAGAGCCTTATCATCTGCTGAATTAACATTATAAAAGTTGGCCACGTAGACCACCTTCTGATCGTCCAAGGAGAAGATGAAATGTGGGTTTCCCCCCTTCCACGTGCACTGGAGCGTCCCCTGAGTAACAGCAGCAGGGAGAGAAGAAGAGGACTGATCAGAACAAGTAGAGTTTGTACTCGACATAGAAACAAACCTTTTGTGCAAACTCTCTGATTCATATTTATGGCTTCCTGGAGTTCGTGCTCCGTTATCGAGCTCATGTGGTGAATAACTACTTAACGCACCAGGAGAATTCATAAAATCGTAACATATTGATCCTTTAACATCGCTGGAAGTCACTTTCTCAAAATTGGCATCACCATCATATGCACCATATCTGCGCAATAAAGGACTCTTCAGTATATTCACCATGCTCTTGCTACCCATGATTGAACCAGCAATCCACTGTTCTGCAGGGCTAATGACTACACTCCCGGTCCCAGCCAATGGACAGTCAAAATCAAACCCAGCCGAACTACATGTATTTTGATTCCCAATTTTAGCTATATTCAGGCCATCAGAGAAAAGCCCCATGTTTCCCCAATCCAAGTACATAGAGGCGTTGCATGGAGCCGCTTGAGAAGTACTGGCATGTATGAATTCTAGGCAACGACGAAGATATTTCTCATCGATTGTTATTATATGCTTTGGAATCCAATTGTCTAAGACATGAATGCTTCGAAGGAAAGAATCTTTGATGCAACTTCTACTGCGTTGAAGTTGCTTAACTTTTAAATGCAGATACTGATGTGAATTTACCCTTCTTGTCAGCCTACTCGATTTTGATTGGGAACAATCCAGCTCGTGGTCACCAGATAATTCACTATCATGGCTTAAGCTATGCAATGAATCCTCTTTGCCCAGGCCATCTTTTTGAGCATTGGCAAATGTATCATCCATCTTGAGCCTCCAATCTAGCAAAGCACAGTAATGGCTGACAACTTTGTTTTCATTTTCTGTCTCCAAGTATTTGATATAAATTGGAAAGCTGCAGCATATCAGATAAGCCTCTTCTTGCCAAATTCGTATCCCAAAGGAATCTGAAAAGCGATTTGAACGGCTACCATCAGCACTCCTATCCCAAAGGAATCTGAAAAGTGATTTGAACGGCTACCATCAGCACATTGCAAAATGAAGCATGCAAGAGAAGAAAGCTAATATTCATACATTTCACATCAGAATCTCTGAAAAAATTACAATTATTAGGAAAAAGGAAGTAAAAAGTGAAAAATCAAAATCAATATTGGTTGTCAAAAACTTGAACCATGGGCATCCATGCTGGCTCGAATGTCTTGCATGTAATTCATTAAATCTTGAAGCTTTCACTTTTCTGTCAAAATGCCAATATCAAAGTACTTTCCTTTCTTGATGTCACTTTACTTTGTTTCTTACGTCAAACAGGAAATTGAGGCAAAACCAGGCATCTTGTGACAATTAACCTTTTCAAGGTAACAATCAATACAAGAGTTATAACAGTAAACAATTAGTTTTCTTTAAGACTCCATAATTATGATATTGATTCTTAAGGAAAAAGAAAACCAAGACAGCAATTTGCACATGGGAATTATATCAAAAAATAAAGAAATGATGGGAGAGTGAGAAATATAAGGAGAAAAAACATTCAAACTGCATCTTCCGCAATGTTACATGAAATCAATTGAACATGGATCCAAAAGAGTGATAAAGAGAGGAAGAACAGGTTCACAAATCACATACATGTTCAGGAAAAATTATGGGGTTGCTCAAATTCAATAAAACACACAAGGCCCGCTCAATCAACCCAACTAACTTCATTTCAACTCTACTATTCTCGGCCCACTCTATTTTTATTTTTTCCTTTTTCCTTTTAATTTAACCTTACTCCAAAATTTAATATGGAAAGAAAACCTTAAACTAGCTGAAAGAAAATCACTAGAACCAGCAGAAAAAAAAAAAACTAATATTTCTCTTCTTGTACCACCTTTCCAGGAACAAATCCACAACCCCATAAGCTATCAAAATCACAAATCCAGCCATCAAAGTAGTAACTTAAAAGAAATGCATAAGCAAACACCGATAAAGTAACAAGCTTTAACTAGTAGTGTGTGTATGTAGTTGTAAAAGAAAAACATATATGAAGCAAGAGGCCAGCTTTTGTTGCTTACCAGAAGAAACGGATCCAAGAACCAAAACCCAGTTCAATCACACTCTGATTCCCAAGAAAGCCAAGAGCTTAGATTTTTTAGCTTATCTAGCACCCAAAGAAACACGTAAAGAACACACAAAAGGAGGAGGAAACTTAACCACTAACACTAATACATGGTTCTAGACATGATATGTTTCCCATTAAACTAAAAAGAAACAAAAGATGTGCTGTGTCGTTAACAGTATTTAGAGGGAGAAAAAATGAGAAACTTGGCTAAAACAAGGTAGTGGGAGAGCTTAACATTGAAATGTGGACGTAAGCCACGTTTCTTAATGAATTTTCAGACAGTCCCCCAAAATCCATGGTTACGTGTAGGACCCACTATGGTGTTTGCAATTTCTAGTGTAGGACCCAATTTCTTTCTCCCTTCTTTTGCAATATTTTTTGGGCCATTATATTAGATTGAGTAGCAGACAATGTCCTGGATAAGGACCTCTTGTTCTGTTCATGGAGGGAAAGAAAGAAGGGAGAAAAGATAAAATGAGCTGGTTCCCATGATAGCTACAGTACTTCCCCACTGTTTTCCCTCCCGTTCCTGATTGATGGGGACCACAAAACACAGCGTTTTGGTTATGGGCTTATTTAGCATTACGGCAGTCTTTTAAAATGATTTTAGTATTAAAATAATATTTCTTTTACTTATAAAATTTATTTTCATATCACCCCATTAAAAATAATCTAATAACATCAAAAACTTAATTTAAAATTTTTTAAAAAAGAAAACATAATTCAACTACAGTACCAACCAGACCTGCCAGCATCATCGGTGAAGAAATGTGTCTATTATAATATTAATTTTTCTTTTCTTCGTGGGCAAAAATTTTCAAGTCACGTGAGAGAGAGAGAGAGAGAGAGGAGTGTATCGAAAGTAGGTACTCCACGTTGTAGGGCTAACATGCCCCATGGCTCTGTTTGACTGCATTTGTTGCCGTTGTTAGTTTATTATTATGCTGTTGAGGATGTTGTTTTATAGTGCTCATGTTTTTCTTACAAGCTTATTTATTGCTTGGGCGGCGTCAATTCCACGTTGCTTGGGCGGTTTCGCTTTTATATAAAAACAGTCTTTTATATCGGTTTTGGTATGTCTGCACCGATAATATTAAATTCGGCTCCATGGTTGGACCGACTCGGAACTAGCTTGCTGAGCCAATTTTTAAAAAAGTCAAAACCTTGTTTAGTTTTTATTAAAAAACAGTATTATTTTAATTTTTTTAAATAAAATAATAATATTTATTGATTAATCTTTTTAAATAGTAACTCTGTTTTTTAACCGAGTTATGAGCCAGATTAGGGTTTGCGTGTGTGTTAAGGTCATGATGTTTATTTCATATCACTCAATTTCTGCTTTTCGATCATGCAGTTGAGTTAGGAAATAACGTGATGAGTGAATTGGATTTTGTCTTGAAGAAACTGAAAATATGTTGGAATGTTAGATGCTTGTGTCATCCAGACAAGAGATTATAATAATTAGGAGTGCGACTATCTCCACGGCATTGTCCGTTTTCTATTTCTAAATCATCATAAAAGAAAACTATGTGGTGTGATAAAAGGGAAATTTCCCATTGATAGGAGTTGTTGATGGTCTCTTATATTTGATGTTCTGTGTTTGTGTTGTTATAATTATTTTTAAAATATTATTTTTGATATTAATATATTAAAATGATCTAAAAATATATAAAAAATAAAAAAAAAATAAAAAAAATAATTTTTTTAAATATTTTTAAAATACAAAATCAAAAAGAGTGCTATGACTGTGACAAGTAGATTAGTACTAGCATGTTTTAAAATGTGATATTAGTAATTTTTCATGTTAAAATACATCAAAAAATATTAATTTAAAATAAAAAAATAAAAATATTAGTTTTTTTAAAAAATATTTTTAAAATATAAAAATAAACAGACCGTTAACCCTGATTATGTGTTGTGAGTTGCGAGAAGTAGACTGGCATTAGTATATTTAGGAATACGATAGTAATAGTTTTTTATATCGAGATATATTAAAAAAATATTTTAAATATATTTTAAATATTTTAAAATAAAATTAATAAAAAACATAAAAAAATTAAATTTAAAATAAAAAAATTTAAAAATTTACCCTTCCCCATTCAAAACGCAATAGGAAATGGAGGCTTAAAAAGGATCGTTAATGCCACCTCCACCGCCTGCCCTACTGCAAATAAAAGATTTCAATGTATAATTATTAAATTTATTAGGATGGATGAAGGATTTGACACCTCAGGTATCCAATAAAGCAAACGCCATACATGATATTTAATTAATCTCTCGGTCGCATCAACTAAAAATAGAATTAAATTGCATTGTTAGTCAATAAATACTCCATTACGGGGGCCTATATAGTTGGTGTGGATTTATAAATTAGTGGAGCGTCAATTGTCAAAGTACAAATGATATTTTTATTGAACAATTACAAAAACTCTTTAATAATTTGATCTTAATTTGATTTTCTCTCTATACTTTATTAAATTATATTTTACATTCTGAATTAAATAATAAAAACAAAAATATACAGAGAAAATGAAATTGATGTTAAATTATAAGAATATTTTTACAATTATTCATGTTTTTAAATAACAAGACCTCTTTTAAAATTATTTGCTTTTAAAACGAATAAAAGATTATCAAAAGTATATTTCAGCTAACAATGCAAAGAATATTCTTCTTAGTGGATTAAGGTTGTTAACTGATGTATTTCAGTGCTTGGCCTAGTGGAAGGGACTTATTTCCTTTCACTGCACTTGGGTTCGAACCCTGGCGTGTACGCCTGTCACTCCTGCGGTGCCTTACATGCCTACTGGGTTTGTAGGGTATTCAATAGGCCGTGAAGATTAGTCGTGGTGCGCGCAAACTGGTCCGGACACCCCACGTAAATTAAAAAAAAGGTTGTTGACAATGATATATTTAAGAGCATGGTTATAATTATTTTTTAAAATATTTTTATTTATAAATATATTAAAATAATATTATTTTTATTTTTTAAAAAATATTTTTAATATCAGTATATTAAAATAATTAAAGAATATTAAAAAAATATTAATTTAAAATAAAAAAACTAAAAAAATATTAATATCTGTAAAAAATATTTCTTAAATACAAAAACTAAAATGTTGTTAATGATGTGTTAACATCAATGT
>NW_011501222.1:28477-36826 GCF_000495115.2 Populus euphratica
AAATACTTTATGAAATGTTAATTATTATTATTTTAATTTCTTCATCTTTTTTTTAAGATTTGATCTTTATTGTTTTGATTATTATTTATTTTATTTGAGATAATTTATGAAATTATTTTTTTTAATTTTATTATTATTCAACTTTTAAATTTGTAAGATTTATTCCTTGTTATTTTAATATACTTAAGAAAAATAAAATATTAATAAATTATTTTCCAGTTCATAATCAAATACTGGAAAGTGTTTTCCAGTTCATTTTCTATAACACTGCCAAATATCGAAAAATACTTTATTTTTAAAGAATTTATTTTCTTAAAATTTATTTTCTAAAAGGAAATAACTTTCCTGTAAACAAACGGGTCCAAAAATATATTTTTTTTGAGAAGTGAATAACTTTTTTTAATCAGTTCAAGGAATGTAATTATTTTTAGGCATGGGTACTTACCTCGTTAAATTCAAGTTTATCAAATATACTGTGAAACAATCCTTCTATAACTTGAAAAACAGGTTTATATTGTTTCCAAAGTATTTTTTAGCTATTGACAAAATCTTATTTCACTTTTTAAATATTTTAAGTCATGGATATTATTTTTTATATTTTAGATATAATTCATGAATATAAAGCTATTAATATAACAATGCTTAAACAAAATTAAAACACACGTGTCTAAAAATTAGTGTTAAATAAAGAGATATCACGACTGCCATTTCTAGACACCATTATTAATAGGGGTTAGTACAGTTTGCATTCTTTAAACCAGATACAGTAGCTCCACCGGTGAATTTAATGTGATACAGAGATACAAGTAGAACTAACAAAAGTCTGTCTGATAAAAATGCTGCCGTGCTTTAAAAGGGAACAACTTGGTTTCTTTTTAAAAGTATTTTTATTTTTAGTATTGTCATATTAAATTATAAAAAAATTTAAATTTAAATTTTTTTCAAGTAAAATACATCCAAAAACATAAAACCCACCGTACTTCCATAAACACCGAAATAAGAAGCGGGAGCTTGAGCTTCCAAGAGGACAAAAATCCATGCTACTGGTTTGCGGATCGTCGATTATAATTCTATTTCCAATAATTATAATGCCATAGTTGTTGTATCCAATTTAATAATTAATTTAATAAACAGTACAGTTATTAAATTACTGGTTAAAATATTATTATTACAGTGATTGACATGATCAATTAAATCACTAAAAAATCTAACTGGGTTAATTAAATATCACAGATGAATATTTTTTCCTAATTTAGTTTGAAGTTTAGTCCAAGTTTGGTGTGTTGCAAGTTTTTCGGCTATTTAATGACCATCATTTTAAGTGCAAAAAAATAAATAGATGGAGTGTGGCAGTCATGTCTTCTTAAATTCTCGCCGTTATTAAAAATAATACAGGCAGTGTTTGAAAGCACTAGCTAGCTAGTGCTTTTTAACAATTATTTTTTGTTAAAAATTTAGTATTTTATTACATTTTAAATTATTTTGATATATTGATTTTAAAATAATTTTTTTAAAAATAAAAAATATTATTTTAGTATAAAAATTATTTTAAAAAGCAATCAAAACTATACAAATTATAAAACACATGACTCGAAATACTATAGATTATTATCTAGTAACCCAATCCTATGATTTGAAACTTGAATTTTGAAGAATTGTTTAATTTGACTTCAGTTTTTTTTTTTGTTTTTTTTTTTTGGATTATTCATTATTACACTGCCGAGTCTTTATCTTTGTGAGTTTCTTCTCTCTTTTGTCTATGACTTGGTTTAGATATCATATTATAAATCATGTTGTAAGTCACGAGTTGCTCAATTTAATTTAGTTTGATTTAATTTTTTTTATATAAAAAAACTATCATTTCATCTTTAATTATTTTGTTTTCTTAGGAGCTAACCTCCATTGTTTTGTTTTTGTTTTTACACGAAGTTATATTATCATCATAAGTTGGTTGTGTATTTTACATACTAATTATATTTAGTATTTTATTTTTTAGATTGATTTTTTAATTTATTTTTTGGTATTTACTTTATTGAAGGTTGAGTTTCACGTGTTTACAAGGTTATATTTATTTTTTATTTTGTTATTAAATAAAATTATTCTGTTAAAAATATTTATAGATTGTTTTTTTATAATATTAATAAATATGTTTTTTAAAATGATTGATGCTAATTTATTCTATAAACATGTTACTGAATTAATTTAATTTATCTAATATATTCAAATACTAATTTAAAAGCTCTGTAATCGCCTAAATATTTTAATATTATATTAACATCACCCACAGCGCACCGTTTACCACCTCTCGAGTAACCTTCATTTGCTCGCCGGTTTCATTGTCGCATCGCTTCCTTTTGTCTTCCGAGGACACACTGCCACCGGCGACATGGAAATTCCAGAGACGAGGTTGAGTTCCCCGAAGAACATCCCCACCAGCCTGAATGTTCTTACTTTCAAATTTCTATCTGGTGGGACCAACTGAATCCTCGAATTAGATAACAGCGGGCTTGATTAGTTGAACTTTCTATACATTTTTTCTAAACCGCAGCTCAAAATTCCGATCCGGAGGACAACCGGTCCTCCATGGGCATACTTTAGGAACCGTGTAGGCAACTACCTCTAGGAAAACGAAAGCCCTTTTTGTTGTTTTCGCCGATAAAAAAAAAAGTCCACACTCCAGTGGCCAACGGGCACCTAACCTTTTGTAGGTTCGGTCTTTTTTGTCAAAGGTCTAGTCGAGAATCTGGGCGTCCATGCCTCGTCGAAGATGTGTACATGTGACTATGACCTTAATTTTTGTCAAAACAACAGCATGACTAGGAAGGAGCTAGCGACATTTAACTAACCGTGCTGTTCTGGTCTGTTCATTATTTTCCTGTTATTTGTATTTGGTATTATATTTGTTGAGCATATGGTAGGACCAAGACATTAGACACCAAGTGATCTGTTTCCACAATTAAAGAGTATAAAGTTTAAATATTACAGGAGCGTTTCGTTTACAAATCATCAGCCGTATTGGGCGGCCAATAATTCTCTTGGTGCAGTTGTTGGGATTATTTTTAAAAAATATTTTTAATTAAGATATATTTTTTTAAAAATTTTAAAATTGAAATATTAAAATCATTAAAAAATATCTAAAAAATATTAATTTGATATTTTTGTAATGATATAAAAAATAATAAAAAACAAAATCTACCATAAAAATAAACCAAAATAATTAATAGCAGAAAATAATGATCATAGACTATGAGGATATTAGGTAACTTATATTATTGTGTTTTTAAAAATTTTGCATCTTTTTGTTTAAAATAATTTTTTAAATATTTTTAGCTAGTTTTGATGTGAAAAATAATTTAAATATATTTTTAAATAAAAATATTTTAAACCGATAGCACAGTTGTCCTTGACCAACAAAATTTTGACATTGTTTCAAGCCACTTTGACTGAACATTTTCTTCTTCTTCTTCTTCTTCTCTTGCAATTCCCCGTGAGGATTTTTTACCGTGGGAAGCACCAACAAAGATGGGTCACCGTTTCTGTTAAAAGCAAAGGCCGGGCTGTACTTTAGTCATAGCTAAAAAACTACTGGGCTTGCAAATCAGGACAGATCGTTAATGAGCCTATCGAAATACAAATACTCTTTAATGTGCAGAGGCTGAAGTATTTATGGATGAACAACCAACGAAATTTATTTTCCACCATTCCTCGCCGAGAGTGAATCTTTAAGGACGTCGTTTTGATTAACATTCAAGTTGACTCGAGGATCGAACACAAAGAACTAGTCTCTGCAAAATGTGTAGCCGGCAGTCCAGTAGCCATTAATTCCTACAGATGTAATGTTATAGCAGAGGATGAAAGCAAGTCATCCTTGCTGCAATAAGCACTCCAAATTTCTTGGACGCAAGAACGTGTAACAAACAAAAACAACTTTATTAACAAACTTGTCAAGCTACTACTCACAGTGAGATGCCACAGCATTCAACAGATTTGCTGGATCTCGGAGATGGTGGTTAAAAAAACAAAAGGAAGGATAGATATATCTACAAAAACACCTCATTATTCAGCTGTCTACATAATCCTCACTGAATTCATATAAATGGACCACCCATTCATTTGATTTCTTTTATTGTAAATTTAACCTGGAGAGTTAATTAACATCCTGGCTGAAACAGGATCCTTCAAAATTGTAGAGAGGGGTAAGCTAGTACTTAAATCCAGGACTGGATAGAGTAGTTGCATTTGAAGGTGTTCACACCCATGTGTGCAAAAATATCAGAATCAGTCACACCTTCTCCTTTCATTGCTGGCTGCAGGGTAAAAAGAAAAAAGAAAAAAGGGAAGCAAGCAAAGAGAGGATTAAATAGGCACGGACGTTTACCAAAAGGAAACATTTGTTGAATGCTAACAAAATGTTTTACGTTGGAGATGAAAATAAAATAAATAAAATCAAGAATCTTACTCCATCTTCATGACGGCCACAAAAAGTCCTCTGGATGTCAACAAAATCATCATTCTTTGCAAACCTTCCTCTGACTCGAGGCCGGCTGTCTGCCAGTTTTTTGCGGCAGGCGTACTGCGTATTTGCTCAAATCATCAGTGACAAATAAAAAAACGCATGTTTCATTCTCTTAAGGCATTGCATGAAGACAGATGTGCACATGAGTGATATGAGATATCTACTAACACTTTTAATCATGATATCTCATAGATAGTGTTCTGTTTTTGGGAGAAGAGAGCACCTTAATTTTCTTGCAGAAATTCCTCTCATTTCTTTTCTTCATGTACCTATGGATTTTCTCCTTCCTTTGCTCAACTGAAAGTTTGCCCACCTTGAAAGTTGAAACTTCCAAGCTTGAAATATCTGATGTTAAAGGAGCAGAACTCACAGGCCCACCATCCAGTTTTGGAGTTTTATTGCCGAGTGCCTTCCAAAGACAAATTATAAAGAGAGAAGAGAATAAACACGAGTTCCTCCAAGAAGAACCATATTTAAAGTGTACATGCTCTGCTATTTGTGCCTAAGAAATGCTACAACCATCCAAGCAGGTAATTTTGTTGTTGAAAAATTAATAGTGTTCGGCTTCGAAACTCCGTTTATGAAAGATAGGGAGGGAGCTAATTCAATATTCAGGAGCGCTCTTTTGGTTCATCATGATAAAAAATTCTTACTTCTCACTTGGAATTTGCTTTCTATAGAACAGTAAAGGTTTTTCAATTTGCTACTTAACAAATAATAATGATAATAATATAATTCTGCATGTATTCGATGTATTGCTAGTACCTGCAGATCACCAGGGTTAAAAACATGCTGGAGGGAATCAGGACAGTAAATGCCACCATTTTCACCCCGATAATCCAATTCTAGTGGTTGCCATTCAGAACACGTAAGAATACCACCGTCGAAAATTCCAAAACTGTCAGCAGATAATGCGGCATTCATGGTCCCAGCAAGCATGCAAGTACTCATGGCTGGACCAGGAATTGAACAGGTAAGTGACGATGGGTTCAAAGGCTCATAAGAAGGAACCGAGGACAAGCAATCTTCTTCAAAAACTGATGGTAATGGATGCCCCATGATTGGGGCAGCAGGGTCAGCAGTGTACTGTGACAGACCATCAGCAGATACAAAATCTGTTAATGGGAGTTGTGGTTGCACCGAAGAGAAATCAAATTGGTCATTTTGGGTAGAGATAAATAGAGGGACAGAAAAAGTAGAGGGAGAAAAATCTATAGAAGCAGAGAGTTCACTGCCAAGCTCATCTTGGGAGTCAAATATTATGGACAGATTACTAGTGTCGATGTTATTTATGTTGTTAGTATTGGCAGCTGTATTTGTAGTGGTACTAGTAGTGATGGTGATAGCCGTTGTGGTTGTAGGGGTCGTGCTGTTATAATTGCCATTGTTATCTTGGCAGCAATTGGACTTGTCTATATCTGGTGGCGATGGAAGATTGTTAGTGTAGGAAGAGTTCTCATAGCAGCAGTACGAGCTAGAAGTGACTTCTGGCTTTTGCAGGGTTTCTCGGAAGAACTCAGGGTCACAGAATTCCAAAATTTGGCCACTGACTGGGCTTGGAAAATCGTCCTGTAAAATAGTAAATCAACAATGTTAAGATCATTAATTAAAACAAGTCATGATCACATGACTACTAAGCTACAGCACATACACGCAAACCAAGCTTGAAGTTTGATGTTTTCCAGCTACGATTCAGATTGACCTTTCCTTTAGGCATACGCCAACAATGATTCTTCATCGTTTGCAACATGGTTCGGATCTAATTCTTAATCTTGGTCCAATGTGATTGTGATCTATTCCCTCAGGCCATGATATGATAAAGACATGCAACTTAAAAAGGCTAAAATTCCCTAATCAAGCTGAATTTATGCATATTAATCATCAAGGATAGAATGAGAGTCCATAATAATTCACTCGTCAACTGTGCTAGAAATACAAGGTAGCGAATGATACTCTCCTTGCAAAGTAGTGGGGGTAATTAGACATCGGGCATGGGGTTCCAATTCTCTGTCCTTACTCTATATATATGTATCCTTGACCAAAATGGAGCAGGGGCCGGGCCGGGCGGGTTGCCGAGGGGAAGCACCTAGTCTAGCTCATGCAAGTGCGGCTACCAAGTACCAATCTAGTTTCCATATTTGATCATGAATAAAAGAATAATATCATATAGTAGATATCTGATTATTATAAAGTAGAAAAAGATGTGTTTGTGTGCCACCATGTGAGATGCGGGAACTAGGGCACCCGAGATTAGCAAAAATACTTCATAGCATTAGCAAGAAGGGTGTCCATGGCTTTTTACTTTCACTCTCGTCATCTAGCAATAGCCGAGTTCAGGCAAAACATTCGGAGATGAAAGGCATTTAGCTAGGATAGGAAGATCCAATATGCTTTCCATGTGAGGTTCTATCATTAATTTGGACCTTACATCAATCCTTACTAACAAGAAAAGAATCATAGATTAGATATTCCTTGAACAAGAAAAGAATCATAGATTAGATATTCTATGAAAACATTATGGAAACATTATGGTCAAAAAAGTAACGATTATGGTCAGAAAAGAATCATAGATTACATCAATCCTTACGGACTCATATATATTCTCTAAAGATCAAATTAGTTGAAAACATTATGGTCAGAAAAGTAACGATTTTAATATCTACTCCGGCTGATGGTGCCCCTTAAGACAGTGGCAATTATTAGTTAATTAGATCGCATGTTTGCATAGTACGTGAGTATTAACTGTGGCTGGCGGCCGGCTGCCAGCGGCCAGAAGCATATGTATCATTGAAGCAAGTATTATGATCATGGAAATCGAAAGGAGAGCTGATCTAATTTGCTACTATTTCTTTAATCTCTTTCTCGTAGTAGCAATGCATTTCCAACTCATATTCAATCATCAAGAAGACTAATTGCATCTACTTCTTTGGTGCAAAATCTCACTCCATTTTGAAAGCGAGATTTTGGAGCTCCCTCTCTTCTGATCTTTATCTAGAAATTAAGAGGCCTTGTATGAAAGATCCAACTCGATTAAGAACATAATTAATTAAGTACCTGTAAAGATTTAACCAGCCGCGAAGAGAAACCAGAAAACATGAAACCGTGCTCGAAAACATTGCACAAAAACTAAAAGAAATGATCTGCAGCTGGTGTTCACACAAATTGAACTAACATATACTGTTCAATGCATGCATGCATTAAACAGTAAACAGACCAAGAAAAGAAAGAAAGAAGGAGACTCACAATAAGAAGCTGCTCCGATGGATGAGCCATGTCCTCCAACATTGTATCAGAATTTCTTGATTGAGGTAAGCTTCACGTATTCCACAAGATCAAACCTGAGAATCAAGCCTTAATTAACTCCTTTCACACACCCTCAAAATAGCACCTAGTGATAACATTAAAGAAGAACTCTTTTTAGATGACGATGATGATGATGATTATATATGGTAATTTTCAAATGTTGTTTAGCTAAAATTAACGTAACCCCATACTCCATTAAAACCCAAAAAAAGAAGATAAAATGAACAAAGGTAAGGGGAGAGATAGAGAAGGTGAAGTAATAGTACTTCTATGTTGAGAAACAAGGAGAGGATTGTTCAGAGGTTTTTTTTCCTTTTCCTTTTAGCTAAGAACAAGGAGGTTGTGGGCTGTCCTCAAAGTTCGTCACCCGCAATTCTACAATTTAAAGGAGGTTTTCGTGATTTGTCCGTACACTCAACTTTGTCTTTGTGTCAACCCGACACAAAAGGAGGACCTCAAGTTCTTTACTTCTTTTGCCTTGCCGAGGTTACATATAACCCTGTGAGGTGGTGAAACGTGGCGGTTCTAGT
>NW_011501222.1:40098-47133 GCF_000495115.2 Populus euphratica
AATTTAAAATATTAGATTTTTTTTATAAACTTATATTTAAGAGTTTTAGATTTGACTATAATATCGGATCTAAAAATAATATTTATAATAATATTAAACTTAAAAAATTTTAGTTTAAGTAAGTTTGACTATAATCAGGTTAAACTGTCAATCTCGAGATTTATTAACAAATTAAATTAAATGAAAAAATTATTAAAAGAAAAAAAATAAAAAAACCCATAAAAGCATAAAAAATAAAAAAAATAAAAAAATGTATAAAAAAAATATTATAATATAATAATATAATTATTATTATTAAAAGGCACGGGGAAGCTACTGTGTTTTTTCCAGGCGTTTTAGAGTATGTTACTAGGTTAACCCATTAAATTTGAAATACATGTAATTTGATAACTAAATAAAAAAATTAAATATTAACAAATTAAATTAAATAAAAAAATTATTAAAAAAAGACACTACAATACTATTTAGATATTTAGAATATGTTAGAATATAATAATAATTATAATAATATAATATATTAATAAGGAGAAAAAGGCATGGGAAAAGCTATAGTAATTTCCCCACGCCTTTTAGAATATGTTATAATTAGAGAGCAACTTGCTAGTTTGCCCGGACAATGCCAATATGATATTAGACAGTAACTAGCTAGTTTGCCCGAACAATGATTTTTTTTTAAAAAAAATTAAATATGTGATAATTAAAATAAATATTACCCAACTATATTAAATGATTCAGGAAACTTAATGTCATTAACTTGATTGTGTTTGAATAATTTCTATATAATTTAATTTTAAATTTAAGTTGGGTAAAAAATTGGGTTGAAAAATCTTTTTTTATTAATTTCATCTTTTTTTATTATTATTTAATCCACAAAATTTTTTTATTTACTAAATCTGTTAGGTAATGTTAATATAGTTTTTATTCTATTTAATTTTAAATTGAAATTAAATAAAAAAAGTTAGATAAAGAAATTTCAAAGTTAATTTGTTAATATATTTAATAATATTATTAAATAGTTCTTGAAAATGTTATGTTAACATACTTCCATTTTTTTTGTTCTTTCAAAAAACAAAAAAAAAAGGTTAAATACAAGAACTCTTAAAAAGAGAGAGGACATGCTGTCAATGAAGATGATAGTTCATTTGTTGTTAGCAAACATTTTTATTGTATCACCGAATGTTTTAAAATTTAAAATGTTTACGAATATATATTTTAGAGGTAAAATTATGGGTTAATTACATGTTCTAACAAGATAGTCTATTATTTATTATTTATAAAACTTGTAGCTTGTTGTAAAAGCATGTAATCTACAAAACAATCTTTGAGATTTAAAATTTCTCAGATAATAAAGTAAGTAAGTGAATTTTTTTAGCAAATGAATATAATAAATGAGGGAATGTGCATTTATTCCTAGGAACAAAATTGTTTGTTCTTTCAAATTAAAAAATATGTTTTTGTTGAGAATAAAAATTATCATCTTTTACTTGTGTAGTTTAGGAGATATTTATAGCTCATATACCTTATCTTGTTGCTTGGGTGGAGAAATTCATGAGTTATTTTGTTTTGATAGGCATTAATGAAAAATAAATACCTCCTTCACATATATTAATGAAAAATATATATATCTCTAATATAAATATTAATAAAAAATAAATATTTTTTATATATATGGTTTTGCAATATAAAATCAATTAGATTTAAACTACAAAGTCAAACCCAGATAGGGTTAAGATGTGCATTAAATCTAAGATGTATTGCATATATGCTTAGCATTCGAGCTCAAGTGCATTGCTTGAATCTAAAAGAGGTGCTGAGTGTCATATCAAGGGCTTAGACGTGGCACCAAAGCTTATAAGGCTCTTGACACACGCCTTGCGATTGGACTCAAGCTCCACGCCTGAATCAAAAAGATGCTTAGTGTAGGCCCTACATTTAGGCTAGGACATGCTGGTTGAGCTCAAAAAGTATTGAGTACGGACTCGATGCTTGTGCTTAAGTTCATTGTGAAACCCTTGTCCACTAGGGCTTTGGCATTGTGTCTAGCAATTTTCAAGACTTGTATTCTATTAGGCTCTATATATAATCAGATGTAGAGATTTTAGGTCTGATAGCTTGTAAAATCTATATTTATTTAGACTTAATTCACAACTATATCAAAGAATGTTGAGCCTGAAAATGAGCTACTTCTATGTCATTTAGATTCAACGTTCTACCTAGCCTAAAATTGTCAAATGTTGAAAATGAAAAGAAGTCCGATCTATTTGTCAATGGATTATCACCATGCATCTGTACTTCGGCTAGTAATTCATTTTTTATATATATTTTCTTTATTCCTTTTCTTTTAAATGATTCAAACGAGCCATCTGGAAGTGATACGGGATGCTTGAGGGTTAAGACCAACACATGTTGGAGTTGACAGCTTGATTAGAGTTCAACGAAGTCAAGCAGAACAAAGCTATGTATACTCCGCTTTCGTACGTTAGATTCCCAAGTGAGTATAAAAGGCAGACCACCTACATAAGTACCCATCAATAGATGGTCTGTCTACTAGGTTTATTTGTATTAAATAATATGTTTAATACTATTTTATTTATTAATTCAAGCATTTTAGAATGAACAAATTAAAAGAATTATATTGTTTTTATATTAATCTAAATTAATTTAACGCTTTGCACAACCTTCTTTTAGTCTAATCTTTCAAGCATAGCACAAGATGCCCTAACTTTCCTTGCTGCTTGATGCGACTGCCTTTGCAGCAATTAAAGAACATTTCAGCACGCCTCATGCCTGTGTTTCCACCTGCCTAACTCACTTCGACTCCACCGCTTTTTCTGCTAGCTTTTCCCTCAACTGGAAATGAAAAACACTTTTCTAGATAGAGCTTCTACAATTAATCTTATTTCCGCAAAATTCTACAGAACCAGAGGAGGTCTTTCCCTTGTGCTGTGGATACTTCGGGAGAGTGAGAATTCTGCTGAGTTTATTTTGGAAACTAAAACTATGCTCTGCTACTCTCTAATTAATACACGTTACTTGTTTTGTCTCTTTTATATATGTGTTTTTTATCCCAACACACCAAGAATGACACCTATAATTAATTATTAGTGATTAACCAGCTCAATCTGCTACCAGCAGCTACCACGTATTGCATGCAACTTAGCTCATGACACCTGATCATGATCTTATAACTTAAAGTTGTTCAGCGTATCTGTCACTTTCCTGAACTTTCAGCAATTCCACCTTTTATTGTGGGACTGATCATGTCTGTTGTTGCATAAAATTTACAGAAATTCGATTTGGTGTTGTTATAGATAGAAAATGCAGATTCTGCAATATATATCATCAACCTTTTCGGGCATTTGAGTAAGTGGTCATTTTCACATGCGATCACATTCAAAGCATTGCCATGACTCATGACAGGAGGAGGGTGTATAAAACTATGCAGGCTACGGCGAGTGATTGCTGCTTGGCATCTAATTCACTGTTTCCATATCTATTTTGTTGTTTCTTTTCCAAGATATGTGCTTTTAGGTTCTCATCATAATTAAAGCAATGCATTTTCTCCAAGGAGTCCTCTGGTATCCGAATTACTGGCAGAAAATTGATGGGGGCAGTATCCATCTTGCCATTAATGAACCGATCGAAATCTGAATAACTTTGAATGTCTCAATTTAAATTGCAGAAGCTCAAAGTACTAGCGTATGAACATTACAAGTTCATGCCTATATGTATACTTTTGGCAAAGATGTTCACCCTAATGGAGGTAAATCCCTATACATTCATAAGAATGGGCAGGCGTATAAAGGACGTGTCTCCTCTGTCTACAGGGGACCAAGCTATCAAGTTTCCTTGCTATGCGCCTGTCTTGTCCTCCACAACTACATCTTATCGACTTCAAACAGAACATCTTCATGCCGACGAGTACTTTTGAACGATTGAAGCGTAAGGGGTATTGAATGCCAGATCTACACGCACAAATGTTTTACCAAAGCTCCCTCTCTGTAAAAATTAATCTAATCTTTGCTGATAACAACAAGAACAAGCATTCTTTTCTTCTATAATTGGAAACTACGGATCAAGAGATTCAAATAAAAAAAATAAAATTCTTGGAGACATGTAAAGTATGATGATAGTTCTTTTCTTGTTTTTCTTCTTTTGCCTACCGTAGTAGACTTACAATTTTATAAGTAAATTTGTATTTGATTGGTGTTACAGGAAATAAAAAATAGACATGAGAGAAACAAATATATATTTGGTTAAATATATAAAAACGCTATATGCCTTCAAAATAATTTTCATAATTTTAATATAAAAATATCTCCCTTCTATTTTTATTTTTATTTTTCCCAAATCAGGAACCTACGTAATAATTATCAAATCACCCACTCCGGGACAACATGTAAGAAAAAATTATTAAAATTCAGCCCATTAAAAGGTAAATTATGGGTTGCAAGAATTAATATAGCCCACAAGGATCCTTATTTATGGGCCGGAAAGCCCAATCCTTCACTTGGATGATGGATCGGCCGGTCTTCTCTTCTCTTCTCTTCTATCGCTAATACATACAAAGAAATAAGAATAGACATGTTACATTACAGTTCCCTGGCAACTGGCAACTCAAGGCTCCTGCCTCTTGCTCGGCTGCTACTTAAATTTTACCCTCAATAATCATTAAACTTAGATAGCTCCTTCGCAGCTAGTCCCTAGATAAACCCTAACTTCTCTTTCTATAATGCATTGCTCAAGTATCTCTCTCTTTCTCTGTTACTCTGCTTTTCTTTTATATTTTGTAGTTTCTTATCGATCTCTGTTTTATTTGTTTTTCCCGACAGTTTCCGGCGAGGTTCCGGGAGAGCCCGTCGTCTCGAAGAGGTCTGGGCTTTTATACGAGAAACGCTTAATCGAGAGACACGTATCGGTATATTCTTCTTTACTCTTTTAGATTATTTTTTTTTTTATCAATTTTAGGGTTTTAGCTTTTAGCTCGTTAGGGTTTTACTTTTTGGCTTCTTAGAGTACAGTTAGAGAAAAGACATTTTTATAATTTTCATGTGTTTTGTATAGCTTGAGTGAACGAGCGAGATGTTATGGTTTAAAAGTTTAACTAATGAAAATATTGAAGCTGCTTGTGTTGGTTATTTTGTGTGTTTGCTGAGGTAGTAGTAAAAATTGCGAAGGTTATGGTTTGCAACCTTGAAGTGATTTCAAAACTAGCCAGGATTAAGCTGCTTGTGTTGGTTATTTTGTGTGTTTACTGATGAAGTAGTAAAAATTGCGATGGTTATGGTTTGCAACCTTGAGGTGATTTCAAAACTAGCCAGGATTTATTTAGGAAGTCAATTTTTTCGTGTCTTTCTAACTCTTTTTGAATGTGCAAGAACAAGTTCCTTGTTTAACAGAAGTGAGGGATGCATAGCTTTTGCTGCCTATGGTTGTCTTTTGTTCTCCAAATCTTTAAAATCAAGCTTTACTTAAACTGCATTGATCTTCAAAGAACAAGTTCCTTGTTTAACAGAAGTGATGGAGGCATATCTTTTGCTGCATATGGTTGTTTTTTGCTTCCAAATCTTTAAAATCAAGCTTTACTTTAAACTGTATTGATCTTCGAAGTTTCTTTTCAGGAAATTTGGCATTATGTTTGATAAACCTTGTCTTGTTGGTGTTTATTTTCTAATCAGGAATATGGAAAATGCCCCATTACTGGGGAACCGCTTACCATGGATGATGTTGTTCCAGTCGAAACAGGAAAAGTATGTTTAGTTCTGGTCTTAGTTTCAATTGTCATCGAAGTCTTTTGTATCCCACTGCTGCAGTGTCAGCTGTTTCTATACCTGACTAGTTTGGTTGTTTCTATACTTGATTAGTCTTTTTTTTTGCTTTTGTTGTAGATTGTGAAGCCGAGAACTGTACAGACCGCAAGCATCCCTGGGATGCTTGGAATGTTTCAGAATGTATGTGTATTATCCCATATGCTACCTTCATTGTCAAATTTCCGACTTCCAGATTTTCTTGATAATATGGTGCTGTGTTAAGATTCATGTTTCTGTAAAGTTGTAAACTCTTGTATCAGCATTTCTTCACTTTTTACAAGATAATAGGGCTGCAACTTAATAACTTTCTTACTCGGTCACATATATGAGAGGGATGCTTGCCTCCATCAAGTTCTCCTTGAATTATTACTACGACGCTGATAAGCCTCTATGCCTGATTCTATCAAAATGTTATGCTTTTTATCATTTATGGTATAGATAGTTTGCTTTCCAAATCTCTGGTAATAATCTCTATACATCCTACCTGTAAAACTTCCCTGGAGTTCATCCATGTGAAACTCCCATATTTGTTCTATTTGAATAGTTTTTGCTAAAATAATAGTAAATTGTTGGATAATTTTCATTGCAGCTGAGACTAGAAATCTTGATTTGGAAATAGATGTGCTCCTGTCAAAAGTTTGAAAAGCATTTTAACAATTGGATTTGCTAATCTACTTTATATGACTAAATATTTTAACTAGATAATCATTTAGTTCATTTAACCTGTTCATTAACCAGTTCTAATTATTATGGTGGCTCATGTAACCCACCCTTTAATGGGCTTATTCAGCTAATATTCTGCATTTGATTTTGCTTGTAAAGTCATTCTTGATCTAATTGCAGGAATGGGATGGCCTAATGTTGTCCAACTTTGCATTGGAGCAACAATTACATACAGCAAGGCAAGAGCTAAGTCATGCATTATACCAGGTAATTGACTCATCATTAGATGCTTGTTAGCATGCTCCTCATTTGGCAGGGAACATATGGTATATGATCCTTCTGTTTATGCTAACTATGAACGTTATTATGCATTTCTGCAACTATCATTTTATTTTCGTTATTTAAGCATTGTTTTAAACATAACTGTTGCTTACTTTTGTGCTTGCCGTCATTCGAGTCTTGTTTAGTTTACTAAGTTTGTTTTATTTGTAATTCGTTGTTTCATCTTCACAATGACTATGACCCCTTAATCAGTGGTTTTTGTGTTATCAACAGTGCATCA
>NW_011501222.1:47848-52666 GCF_000495115.2 Populus euphratica
TTGTAATAGCTGCCAAGGATGATGATTTGGGCCAACCTGGGAAGAGAGTACGACCTGGAATTTCTGCTAGCATCATTACTGAGCTTACAGATTGTAATGCAGCTCTTTCGCAACAGCGGAAAAAGCGGCAGGTACTGATGCATTTTAATGTAGGAGTACTAAATTTCTGTTGGTAGATTGTGGATATAGTTACATTACTTTGGCATGACTAAGTTTTCAAAGTGTATCTGTTTGCGTGGTTTATTTAAGAGGATAAGAAATGAATGAAGTTCGAGCCTCTTCTTTTGTATGTGCTGCTTGATTGATCTGATATTCATCTTTCTGTTCCCCTTTTAATGGTTAGGTTCCTCCAACATTGGCTCCTATTGATGCCCTAGAGAGGTACACTCAACTTTCTAGCCATCCACTTCACAGAACTAGCAAGCCAGGCATCTTATCTATCGATATACAATATTCGAAGGTAGGAAAATCTGTAAAAATTGATCTGTTGATGAATTTTATATACTCAGTAGGTTTATCTGTTTAGAAGATTTTTGTAAACAAATAGTTTCCCAGCTGCATTTAGTCATGTGCTGTTCTGTATTCTGAATGCCGTGGGAAATTTCCTGACTCTGTGTAACTATTCACTTGTGCATCAAATTTAGGCCACTTGCTATACAGTTGCTGTATTTGTGGTGTTCTTCTGCACATGAGTATAATGTTTGAAAAATTGCTGCATGTAGCGTATTTGACTATGATGTTGCAACATTTCCCCATAACTGCAGTTTATTGAGAAATGACTGATGAAAGCTAAAAGTTAAACCGTAATTAATTATGAAACATTGACGTGGTTCTATGGTGGCTTATACATGTTTTCAGGAAAGCTTCTCTCATCTGGTTTTCCATGCTACTGTTCATGTTTTAGTATATGCCTAGTGTTTGTCTCATTAAAATACCGAACTTGGGGATTTTGTTTGTTTTTGCTCTTCTAATAACGCACACTCTGTATCTTATGTTGGGAATGGGTGATAGGAGCTTGCTTTGAGTTTATATCATATAATTGTTGTCTAAGGTTAACAAATTTTTTAGATGTTTAGCAGTGGCATAACTAACATTAATGAGCTAAATTGCTTTGCTTACTTGCTGATTTGTGGCGATTGATGCACCTTTTCTCTCTGGTCTTCAGGATATCATTGCTACTGGCGGGTGTGATGCAACTGCTGTCATCTTTGATCGGCCTTCAGGGCAGATTGCATCTGCACTCAGTGGTCACTCAAAGAAGGTTGTTATTTTACTTCATTTAATGCTGTACCTCTGCATTTTAGTAAAACTTATGAATGATAACATCATTTTTATTGTAGGTAACAAGTGTGAAATTTGTGGCTGAGGGTGAATTTTTCTTAACTGGATCAGCAGATAAGGTAAGCAATGTTCAATTTGGTGGGTGTTAAACTTCTTGTTTAGCATTGTTATTGTCTTTTCCCCCCTTTTTGGCTGATTGTGTTTTTTTCCTAATCATGGTCTGAACTGGCTTTACTCTACTTGGTTGAACCAGGAAGCTTGGCAAACCCACATAGAATATCACTCCCATCATCTCATCTTTATGTCCCAATGTTCCTTTTTTAGTGTGTCCCAAATTATTTGTTGATCTGTCAGTTGTAGTCCTTGAATTGCTCAACCTGAAAAAATCATGCTTTTTTATGAGAAACAAAAGCATTCAACTGAAAGGGTTTAGATCATTGCAAATCTAGTACTGGAGTTAAGGTGCCATTTGCTGGAACTTCTAAAAGTTTGTAGTATAATCTGTCATGTAGGATTTACTCATCAAATTTCAACCGGTCTGTAGTTATAGGAAAACACTGAGGATTCTTTTAAAATAAAAGGTCAGAGTGGACCATGAGAATGTAAATGCAATATGCCCTTTTTCAAGGAAACAGTGATTTAGTATCATTTAGTGGTTGTGGATGTGGAAGCAATTGCTTGTATGGAATCGAATCTCCCATGAAGGAGGTCACTTGCATCATGGCCACGAATTTTATTTTGTAAAGGATTACATCATGAAACAATGTCCACTGTGATCTTCAAACTAGTTCTATTTGTAGCTATTATGAATCTTAAAGTTTACCTTATGATGAGACTGGACTTTTTGATAGGCCCTTCCCCTGATTCTTTTCCACTTCTTTTTCACCCATTAAAGAACTGAATTTCTGACATCTGGATCTTCTCATCCACAAGTATCCTTTCTTAAATTAGTGTTTGTAGGCATTCATCAGGATTTAATTTGTTTTTAAAATGCTGCAGACAGTTCGAGTGTGGCAAGGATCTGAAGATGGGAACTATGATTGCAGACACATCCTGAAGGATCATACTGCAGAGGTAATTGCCTTTCAACCCACGTTGGTCCTGTTTCATAATCTATGACTGATTGTTAGCCTGATATTGGGATACAGATTCCAGACGTTGCTTCTGTTTTGATAAATCCAGGCATGTTCTAGAGTGGATGCTTGCTTTAATGAAGTGCAATGCTTAGGTTTATGTTAAATAGGGCAGAAGATAGATAACCTCTGCCAATGGGGCCTTTCTAGGCTAATTTAAATAGCTATTGTAGCCTGTTTTTTGGATAAATGCCTTCTTTGAGGGGAGCTCAAAGGAAATTCCCTAATGTGAGCTTGAGGAAGCAAAATCCTGAGTCATGTACTACATTTTATGCTTGCCTTGTACACTGAATGAAATTTGCAAAGCTTGTTTGAACTAAATGATCACAACTAGTTTAAAACCATTGACCTAGAATTGAGTCATTCTGAGATCAATCAAATCAAGTTTATGGAAAGCATCTGCTTTTATTACAAGGCAGCGCTGTTTCCTGACCAGATTTTGTGGACTCAAAACACTTATGTATTTGCGTACTTCTTGGTATCTTAATATTTTCTCAGCTTGGTTGTGATGTTGTACTGATTTTGTGCCATTTTTATTACATGATATTGATATGCATGCAAACTCTGTCAGGTTCAAGCTGTCACTGTTCATTCCACGAATAATTACTTCGTGACTGCTTCTCTTGACAATACATGGTGCTTCTATGATCTCTCCTCTGGTTTATGCTTGACTCAGGTCTGCTCTCTCCTCCTGTGTGTGCACGTGTGCTCATCTATGTCTTGTGCACATTCACAAAAGTAGTTATTTTCAATTTTTCCCCACTGTGAAATATGTAGGAAAATTGATAGCAGAAAAGATATTGCCAAAATATAAAAATTCATCACCTGTTCTGAGATTCACACTTTCATGACTGATTATTGTGTTTCATTTGATACAACGATCTGCAGAATTCATGAAAGTTCAGGAGTGATTACCTTTACATTTTACCTAAATTCAAACAATTGAATCCTCCTATCACATGCTTGTGGTCTATTTCAATTATTTTAGTTTGCCAATAATAAGTTGAAAAGTTAACAGGGAATTAATGTTGAACTGCCCATTATTCTCCATTTATGATGCCTTTTTTCATGCTCGAAAGCTCAAAAGAGGCACATTTAAAAGTTCACTAAGATCAGACAGAAAGTGAATGGTGAAGTATGTTTTTGTATTGTGCAACTCTGGAGTATTTTTCCTGTACCATGGTAATTTTTCTTCAAGCTGTTATCAAATACTTAGGTTAAAATATCCTCTATTACACAAGGTTTCTAAATGTTTCAGTCAATGTTAATTTTCTAAACTTGCTTATAGTTTTTGTTTCAATTTTCATGTTAAAATTTCATTGTGTATGTTGGATCTGGTTCTAGGCAAACTATACATGGATGTTTAATTTTGCAGGTTGCTGACACGTCCAAAACTGATGGCTATACATCTGCTGCCTTTCATCCTGATGGTCTCATCCTTGGAACAGGCACTTCAGAAGCAGTTGTTAAAATTTGGGATGTAAAAAGTCAGGTACTCACTATCAAAATTGTTGTGTTTCTTGCTTTTTCAGGGTGCAGCATGTAGAGGCCAGATGTGCACAAAATAGAACCCTTGTCTGATGGTTTAATTAAAATTGTTTGAAGTTTTACTTCTTTTGCATTCTTTGTTTATATGCAGGCAAATGTTGCAAAATTTGAAGGCCATGTTGGACCAGTGACAGCAATATCTTTCTCTGAAAATGGATACTTTCTGGCTGTAAGTATCTTTTTATTTTTTCCGAACAACACATGCTGTGATGGATGGTCTGATTTAATGTTTATACTTGACAGACTGCTGCCCATGATAGTGTTAAGCTGTGGGATCTGAGGAAATTGAAAAACTTCCGGACGCTCAATCTCTATGATTCTGACACACCTACAAACTCTGGTGTGTGTTACTATTGTGATACTTTTCCTTATGTATATGTGTATGCCTTCATGGCTAGTGGCAACATCTTGTTGGCAATAGTTCCTATGATTTTCAAGCTTTTATGGTACTCCCTGGTCAACCTGATTCCCACTACCTGACAAGTCATACTTGCTATGATGAATTCTGTATGTTAAGTGGTTTTAAAAACTTCAAGCTTGGCTATATTTCTTTCTTTTATTTTTTGAGGCTTTGTTTTTTTATGCCCGCTTAAGTTCTCGGTTGGGCAATCTTGTTCTACAGCAATATGCATGTATTTTTATTCTTCTGTGGGAAGATGTGATATTCTTTTTTATTATTGCAGTGGAGTTCGACCACAGTGGATCTTACCTTGGAATTTCAGGATCAGATATAAGGTTCAATCTCCAAATATCTAGTCATTTTCAATAGATTTGAAGAATTTGTTTGTCTGAAGTTTGGATTACAGCTCTGCTTTTTTGCCTACTCACAAAAATGTTTGGGCTGTGCAAATGTTTT